>NW_026999313.1:336198-356197 GCF_037126465.1 Ornithodoros turicata
GACCAAGCGTTCCCGCTGAGCAAGTCCTTGGTGAAACCTTTCCCTCACAATGCACCACTCACACCGGCACAGAGCACCTTCAACTCCCACATGTCACGGTCGAGGATAGTCGTCGAGAATGCTTTTGGGAGGTTGAAAGCCCGCTTCCGATACGTGATGAAAAGGATGGAATGCGACACAGGAAACGTCAATGTCATCATACGCGCTTGCTGCATATTGCATAACATGTGCGAACATTTCAGCGATGTTGCAAACCCAACGTGGATCGCAGAAGCGACATCCATCGATCAGGCACGGGGTCAGCCAGAACACCTCCCCTCCGCATGCACAAGCAGCAGTACCAGAGTGCGCGAGGCACTTGTCTCTTATTTTCAAAACTGCTAATCGATTTTAAGCTCCGTTTCATTTCTAATAATCGCCTGTTTCATATACCCTGAATTAAGCATTGGTTTTCTTACTTTTTATTCATAAATACAGAAGGTGTTTGAAAATCTCTGCACAGTTTAAATTTTCTGACATGCGTTCCAAACACCTAACTAATCTCTCCTGCATGCTATTGCTTTGCTGCATAAGCTGCACTTCTCTTGTGCGTAGCTCCAGTTCCTTGTTACGCACCTCGAGAAGGCTTTCACGAAGCCTCTCGTTCCCATTTAATATCATTTTTAAAGCATTAACTGTTTTTGTTGTGGCCTTCCTCTTCCTACGTACTACATCCTGCACATTGAGCCGTTGCCCTCCTTCTGGTAAGACTGAGGTGGACCTTTCTTCCTCAGCGTGTGACTGCTCTAAGGTAAGAAGTTAGAGTAAATAATGCTACGTGTATTGAAATCACGATCCTTTCGTCGTACTGCCAACAAATATCGATATACCCAGCGTTATGCAGTTCCTGCTGCTCCTGCTTTAACATTGTCAGGATTGAACCGCGGACGTTCAGGTACAAGAGATACACCATCAATGAAACTAAAAGTACATTCTTTTTAAAATAAAAGTGCTGCGCTATTGCTTAAGTGCAAAGTGTATGACAAAAGGAACGCCGGGGGTTGCACTCCTTGAACTAATTCACGAAGTTGCAGATTTTTTCCCCTTTGTTTTGCTTCTTTTTTTTACATCATCACGCTGTTAACCAAATTCAATGGGTCACAAAAGCCTGCTAGGATTACTTCAGCGTGACGTAATCCTGACTGACCATAACAGCACTGTCGAACAACAACAACTTTATTTCGGAGAGTGGGGAGGTTCATCGCCAGATGCGCTGTCCACATCACCACCACGCTTATCAGGAAAGATATGCACGCCCTTGTAATGTTGCTGCTAGCTGCGTCCAGTGCATACTTCAAAGCTTACATTCTGTGACAAGTCGTTGTCATGTGCGTCACCCCTATTGCAGCGGGGTCGGGTTCTTCAACAGAAAGTGAATCAACACTGCCCTCATGGCCTCCGGCTATCATACTGTTAAAAATCTGGAATGGAAGAGAATTGTTCATCTTTCGACAGCTTATGGGGCGATACGTAACAGAAACCTTAGTGTCTCATTGCGGGACTGTGCCCCCAATACCGGTATACAATCACTATGCAAATGATTTGCGAGCTCTTATATTGCATACTTATTCGTTTTTATATATAGATATATTTTCCTGGTCCGAGAAAATGGGGCCACACTCCTACCAGAAATGGTGATCCATAAGGTACCCATAGCATCACTCGAAATATGTAACACGTACATCTGATATTTCATTTTCGTCGCCAACTGCGATCTCTTCCGGTTGTGTAGGTGACTCCTCCACGAGGCTTGCATCATTTGAGGGGAGGGTGCCAAGGAACAATAAAAAATCCAGCCTATAGCTCATGATCCGGTTCCCAGGCCTCTGTTCACTCGCCTAAAAACGATTAATTGGTATAGTAATGTCTATTTTTCGACAACATAGCACCATCCCTGCAACGCAAGTAAAGCGCAGGAATTTCACATTGAAATGTTAGATGTGAAGGTTCGCTATTTACGCCATAATAATTAGGCCAAAGAAAATTGTTTAACAGTGGGCTCACTATATACGTAGAAATGCTAAAAACCAAGCGATCTGGTGAGCACATTTCTCATAGCAAATGCACGAAACTAAGGGCTACAAACACGCACATAAGGGTAAAGACACTTTTTCTATAGTCTCAGGATTCAAATACATGTACAATGAAAATATATTTCTATATTGTAAGATTTGCTAAAAACGTAGAAATTGAATTCAAAATTTTAACTCGGTGACATATGCGACAGAAATGCCTTACAAAGCAGTCTAGATAAGATTGACGAGTGGTGTGAAAACTGGCAAATGACACTGAACATAAACAAAACTGTGTGTATGTCAGTAACCCGAAAAAAATCTGTCTCGCAGACGTATTATTTTCTTAAGGGGAACCAAATCCAGAATGTGGACCGGTATAAATATTTGGGCGTGGTTATCACGTCCGACTTGAGGTGGAATGGGCATGTCCATTATATTGCCTCCAAAGCTAGGACTCGTTTATTCTACCTTAGGAGGACATTACGCTACGCCACAGCTGAAGTGCGACTGCTGTCCTACAAGTCTCTGGTCCTACCACTTATCATGTACGCCAAGGTCGTCTGGGATCCATACACTGCAAGTCTGAAGGCGGAGCTGGAAAAACTACAACGTATCGCTGTCCGGTTTATTTATAATAGATATAGCAGGTTCGATTCCCCGACGGCCATCTGTGGGTTGGCGGATTTGAAAACCATTGAGGTCCGGAGTATGAGCGAGAGGCTGAAATTCCTATACTTGATACTTCATGGTCAAATTCAAGGCAGAATAAAAAACATGGTCAACTTGCAGGAGCATCTAGTGCTTCGTGACCGTCATGCTTTATCCTTAAAGGCACCGAAGTGCAGGACCGACATCTTCAAGTTCTCCTTTATACCTAGAACAGTTTCAAATTGGAATGAATTGCCCGCTGACATATGTCACCTGAAATCCTACAGTGAATTTTCGAGTTGGCTTGACACCCACCTTACAAGTGAACATGGTATCCCAGTGGACCTTGATGCGTAAACGAAATTTTGTTGCTTTGCTTATTGCTATTTGTCTTTGTTGCTATTTTCGAAATGTTCTTTCGTGGTACATCAACTGTGGTTTCTCCCATGTGATATCCTTGACGATTATGATAGGTGAAAGAGTTGTAGTTGGTGTTGCCTGATTGTCGGTTTTCTTTTTCTTCTTGTCGTGTTAACTGCTATTACTTGAAATGCTCTTTCGTAGTGCATGTTTCTGCTTTTTCCTAACCTGGGCGTGTGCCCCCACTCCCGTCAAGGCTCGACAGAGCCAACAGTATAGTGAAATAAATAAAAATAAATAAATAAATATGCAGTTTAACCACGCAATGCGGCCGCCTACGCTTTGTAATTTGATATCAACCTTTACCGTCACCAAAGTTATCGACACAAGCAAGGATCCGTGTACCTAATATTTCACTTCGCAGAAAAAAATCCATCTAGATAGAGCTAGGTACTGAGGCTATGCAAGACGTAGCTTGAGCATAGCCTGGACACAGATAGGACAACACATACGATAGCCTAAGGTTTTACTGTCATCTGTGCCGCCGTATTCGTGTTTTAGGCCCACGCTCAGGTTATGGTCCTCATGGTTGTCATCCATTAGTTTGCTTACGTCTATGCCGTAATTGCTCGGATACTTTTTGCACGTAACATCCTCCAGCTAGTTTGCGACAACGCAACTCCTCAACGTATTGTGTCATCATACATAATACTAGCAGAAAATGTTTCTCACCTGTACTTCTGGGTGAGGTTCTCAATTTTCCCATGAACCTGCGCTCTGGTTTTGTTGATCCCGAGAGCGCCCAACTGATTGGCGATGTCCTGATAAACAGGACCATTTCGTTTGTGGCGCCGAAGGTCATTTAGACTGGCCTCCCAAATCGAAATCAGGCATCGCGTTTCGTCATCTGCCCACAATGTTCTTGCTAACGTTCATGGGTTCATTATTTTGTGCGACGTTTGAGGCACGTAAAGTTGAAAAATTGAAAGCGCGCGAAGTTTTTGGATGCAGACGACAGGGAGAGATGCGAAGCGCAGTGGTTCGAGGATATCACCACTACGAACTGAACACAGGAGATAGAAAGCGATGCGAAGTGCAAAAATGCGTCACAAAAAGGCAAGGCGTTGAACGCGAAAGAAAAGTTCACAGAACATTACGTCTCGCAAAAACATTTTATTTCGAATCCAAGGAAAAGTGCACAAACTTGTTCGTGGCGTTTGGTGTCGAGGCTTCGGCTGTTTTGAGGGAGCGCTGTAAGCTGTCTTGCGGGGACACCGTTGGCCTTACACCTCAGTTTCGTCGCAAAGGCCGTACGGCTGACCGTCTGGCAAGAAGTTAAGACAGTATGCGCTTACTGCCGTAACCGTTAAGGCCGTAAGTGCGCCCGTCTAACAGGGGTAACAGTTTCTTCGTCGTCGTCATCCCGACACAGCCAATGGGCGATATGCAGCTCGGGTAAGCCGGAGCCTCCGCAACACTCTAAAACACCAGCATAATGCTACTGAGGTAAGTATAATCTAAGTGTAGTAACCGACCTTTACCGAAAATAGGTTGATGTGTTCTGATTACCTGGGAACGAATGTTCTTCAGTATGTGACAGTAATCGAAAGAGAGGAAAAAGGACCCTCTGGGGGCCTCGGTGTCAAGTGGTTGCTCAATTACAGGACATATTTGCCCGCCACTAGGACGAGCGAAGGCACTGCAGTTGGCAGAGTAATTGTCAGCTACAACTCTGCAGACAAAAAATCCAGCCTCATGCACTGCCTTCATGACTTCGAGAAGTAGGTGGTATGCTTGCTCTCCAGTCAGCGCTGGAGTTCTATGGAAAAAGATAATTATTATATTACACAGAGTAGTGCGCGTACTTTATTGTACAAGAGCGCTGCTCCTTGAGAGCTCATGCACTGTAAAGAAAGTAAAATGGTGGGGAACGCAACAGCTCCTTGACCTTGATGATAGTAGAGGAACGAGGATGTGAACAAAAGATATGACTACTGCAGACGCTGCTTCACCTTCTGTTTTGGCCTTCGCCTCTTCGTACCTTTCAATGACGTCAGCCAGCTTTTTCTGAAGGTTCGTGATTTTCTGTTTTTGTCGTCTACACATCCGCTCCTTTTTTGCCAACTTGTTGTTTGTTCTTCTTGCAGTGTATGCATTGAACTTTGACATTTTACAGACATCCTGCCCTATGTCAGAGTAAATGTTTATAATACCGTGAGTGAGCATGTAACTATTATTTGCCTGTGAGGTACCCGTGTCTTATTCACGAAAGCTGAGTTTGATAATAGGTAATTTTTATGTATACGGTGGCAGAGAAACCAAGAGCGATTGTCATTGAATGTCTGAAAGCTCCAAAGTAACTCCAAATCTGAGCAGTATTGGAGACATGTTCTATGCAATAAGTATGTAAATTGAAATATTATAACTCACCGCATGTATACACTTATTTATGTCGTATTATGTATCACAACTTATACTAAATTTTGCTTGGCGTAATTCTTGTTTATGGAAGAAGGTTATGGACAGCATATATTACTATTCTGGGATGCCCACTGTGTGCCATCGCTGTAGCTGCTGTGCAGAATAGCATCAGTCCACTCTCGAAGTCTGTGTCATCATTTCTTTCACTTCTTACAGATGGTAGCAGCTGTCCATTTGTTGCAGTGCTTGAAACTTCCTTGCAGGGATTTGCACCTGCATACTCCTCTGTACTCAACGTTGTAGGGGCGTCACCTTGAGCCAGCTGATGTGAGAGGATGCCCTCAGTCCACAGGCTGCTATCATCTGTTATGCTGTTTGTTAGCTTAGAAAATGACCGACAGCTATGTCAATGGTGGCAGCTTCATGTTAATTATGTCATGTGCATTTCCTTATCCATATTGTACTCGGCAGGTAATAGGTGTAAACAATATCAACCCAAATTGCAAAAATGTACATAATGTAATGACACAAAAGTTGTGGGATCCTCGGCTCGCTAACCCGGGGTGGTTCCGAATCCGGTTCCGAATGATTTTCTCGCGCGAGGCAGGCGATGGCCATGTGTCTTCCCCACAGCTTCCCGCGGGCGAAAAAGGAGCCAACCTTGCAACTGCAGGATAGGCAAGTACGAAGGGCTTAATCCGCGTGACGTGGGCAGTCTCCGTTCCCCGATGACCACTTTCAAGTCGAAGAGTAACAAGTTCGAGGCCGTAACTGACGTCTGAAACGCGCTGACGATGCGGTATGGACCGATGTTGCGAGAAACGAACTTTTCGCACAAGCCCGATTTGCGAAGTGGAACCCAGAGCCAGACTTGGTCGCCGACTTTTACATACATACATACATATATCTTTACAAGAGAAAAAAATTAGCACGAGCTCTTTGGCTGCACGTATAGCATATGTTTGTAAATCAAACGTCGCCATGCCAGTACTGGACAGCTGTTTCGGCATTCTTGGGCCTCATCAGCAGTACGCAGGCAGGCAACGTTTGAGCGCTTAAACGTTGCCTGCCTGCGTACTGCTGATGAGGCCCAAGAAGGCCGAAGCAGCTGTCCAGTACTGGCATGGCGACGTTTGACTTACAAACATATATTCCATCAAAAGATGGGAGGAGACGAGGCCAAAAGCTTCGCAGCTTGGGAGGTGCCTCGACTCCTCTACAGTAGCAGCAACTGCGAGGGCCATAGAGATCTAATAAATATATACTCGTTAATATGACCGAGGCCATTACCGCGGATTTTGGTCACAAAGCGAATTGTCGTATTAACGAGCAACATGAATGATGCTCCAGCTAAGCCATTCATAAAGGGAGTTTGTTTGGCTCTGTCTCATTCATTGAAGACGCAGATATTGCAGGCACAATGTTTAAACTCAGTTTATTTTATTTTCCCTATACACGATTTCTTATTTACAACCTTACAATTTATTCACGAAGGAAATACGTTAAAAGCGTCCGCTTAGAAAAACTGTCAATATGTAGCTTTTCCGCTGACCCAATTGCACCAGCGATGGGGAATACATAACACGGGTATGTCATCGCTGAACCACTGGACATGTGGGCCAGGAGGATGACTCGGTAGAAGGGGGCTCGTGACTTCGGCATTCACCGCGCGTACGTTTCTCCAGGGCCACTGGACTTTCCAGTCACGAGGGTGACTCGGTCTGTGGTGGAGTGTCACAATAACGGGAGAAGAATACACGTGTTCTCCCCAGTTCGTGCCCGGAAATGTTGGTCATAGTCGGATTATCGAGTTGTCATAATAACGAGGGGCCTTTACACAGGACCTCCATTGAAGCGTATACGAAGACGGGAGTCAAGTCCTGTAGATCACATAAACAAAATACAGAAACCAACACTGAAGATTTTTGTTTAAGTTTAATTTGTACAAGCTTTCGCGTGGAGGTCCACGCTTCCTCAGGTACAAAGTGAAGTGGTGACACACATAAGTATATATAGTATAGCCATATACACGACTAAACATACTGCTGTACAAAGAAAGGGAAGGGGAAGGAGATATGGTGCCACATGTCTGTGTACAATGAATAGCTGGGCAGACGGATAAGTGACCTCTAACCGTTTAAGAACAGTAAAAGGTGCTATTGTGAACAAAAAGGCTCGCCGGTTAGGCCTCATATCCTCCAAATGCCCATTTCCACCGACGTCCCAAATCAACCAAAAGCTCGTTTCATCCGAAAAAATGTTCGGAGCTTCTGGGCTTTTGGTTGATCTGGGCACGCGGGTGGCAGTGACCCATATCCCCCAAATGCTCTTTTCATCCGAGCACCCAGAACCACCGAAAGCGGGATACTTGAAAGGACACGCTTCCCTCGTTTAACAGGGAAAGGAAGAAGGGTGAGCGGTTCTTGGGTGTGCGGGAATCCAATGTACTTCCTTCAACTGACTCAGAAGTGAAGTTTGCCAAGGAAATATATTGCTGATGTCGATCGCGTTCAAGAGTTGATCCGATCAGAATCGAGAGATATTTTCTATATGAGTGACTGGAGTCCAGGCACATGATAATGGAAAACGAATAATAATAAAGCGCCCACGGCATAGGTCCCTAAAAAGGTTACAAAAAGGACATCCTTTACTTTTCTGTAATGCTCTCTGTTAATACAGTTCAGACGTTCAGAAAACACTCTATTAACTGTCTGAAACAAACCCTAGAATAAGCTTGCAAGCAGTAGGAATGCATGAAACCAACATATCGTCTGAACTGTCAAACTCCTCAGAAGGCGCTTAAGGTTTGTGTGTTTTCCGCCGTCCCGCTACATGTTCCAGCCACAGGACATACCATTCCCACCATGTTCTTTTTCCCTGCTTCATGAGTCATGACACGGACCTCCATGAGCTTCCGAAGATAGTGCTTCTCCCGTGAGCGACGAGCATACGAATAAAATTCATTTTAGAAATATCTGTCTGTTCAGATCACTTCTTGAACGCGATCTCATTTGTGAGTGTGGTGTCCCAAGCTCAGGCTTCTTTAATTTAGATTCCGTGCATCAGCTCTAATTTTTATATCAGTCATATCTTTTACATCTAGCGGAGTTCCAGATGCTAGATCTCTTAGGAGAATTATTAAGCACGGGAACAAAAGAAGTAGTAAATTTTTATATCAGTCATATCTGTTACATCTAGCGGAGATCCCGATGCTAGAAGTCGGCGGACTACATACATCACGTTACAGAACATTTCGAGCACCGGATGAGCAGCTACCAAGGACCCACGTGACGGCTAGGATCACGTGACCCTCTCTGGTGAGTTGCAGGAAATACAGCGCGAGGCAAACTTAACTGGAACGCGACTTCGACCGCCGAATCGGGAAGAGAACCACCCTGGCGGCGCTTAGAAGAAATACCGGGAAATAATGTTTCGACTGTCCTACTTATGGAGAATTCGGGTGGTGATTTTATGGCAATACGGCCTAGCGCTCGAAAATTGCTAGGTCGGCTCCCGAGCTGGATCACGTGACAGTTGCACCCGAGCATGAGTGCCAGGGATCTAGCGGTTTTAAGATCAGGATCAGGCTCGCCTCATCCCTTTTGAATCAGGGCAGAGCAGAGTTCGTACACTTGGATCAAGCTTGCGGCATCGCGATCGCCCGTCTTCGGGTTCCGTCATCTGTGAAATTGCGTGAACTTCGACGTGCGGGCCAATGAGGGCACTTGTCACCGTTGCAGTGCTGATTTGACGACACCGGATAGAGTTGGGCAACCCGCTGCTCGATAGTTTCGAGAGAGAGCGAAAAAAGTGCTAGCTGGCAAATTCTGGGAGCTCGGAAAGCGCCACGCGAACTTGCGAGATAGCTTTGTTTCGACCAAGGAACATGACTGTTCGGGATCTGGAAAAAAAAGTTGCCACGAAATGACCACCCGAATTCGCCATTATGCAACGAGGGTGTCCGCCTTGCCCTTGGCAAGAGTTGTGGACTCGGCATTGCCATCAACTGTGGTTATCATCGCGACGTTTGTTTGGGTTTGAGGCGATTATGTAAAGGTGTATGCTGACCGATATCACGCGGATGCGATGCTGTTATCTCATTAACACATAAAGGCGGACACCAAATCCAATAAATTTGCCACTAGACTCCGTGTATCCTCCTTTGTTTCATCAGAAATTTGAAAATGCCCCACTGAGCGAACGCGACCACCCTCGCGTGTATCAATGAAATACAGTCAGCGCATCCATGCAGTTCAGCCGACATACACCTTCACATAATCGCCGCAAACACACAAACAAACATCGCCATGATAACCACAGCTGAGGGCAACGCCGAGTCAACAGCTCATGCCAAGGCGGACATCCCCTCAGAAACAGTGACACAGTCGAAACACTATTTGCCTTTATTTCTCGTAATAGCCGCTAGTGTTGCTCTCTCCCCGACTTTAGCAGAGCCGTTTGGACAGAGCTCTGGACTTTAGCTCCGCCAGTCGAAGTAGCGTTCCAGTCAACTCTGATTCGACCTGTACATTGGACTCCCGCACACTTGGGAACCGCTCACTCTTCGTCCTCTCCCTGTTAAACAGGGGAAACGTGCCCTTTCAAGTATCCCGCTTTCGGTGGTTCTGGGCGCTCGGTTGGAAAGAGCATTTGGGGGATATGGGTCACTGCCACTCGCGTGCCCAGATCAACCGAAAGCTCAGAACCTCCGAATATTTTTTCGGATGAAGTGAGCTTTTGGTTGATTTGGGACGTCGGTGGAAATGGGCGTTTGGAGGATATGAGTTTCTACCGGCTCGCCAACCCAGTTTCGCGGAAGGGGGGGGGGGGGGGGTCAGGAGTATGGGAAACGAGTGGCCCAGAATGGACAAAGGGGAAGGTTACGGATTATCTAACGGAGTGCCAGACGATGACTGAAGCGAAGATTCAAGAATTGTGCACAAATAAATATAGATATATAACTATTAAATTTACATAAGCGGATATAACGAGCCAGGACTAAGATTCAGACCATTTGGTGTGAGACACTCGAATTGCGAAATTAAGTAGGACTCCCTATTCTTACGTTTAATGTCTGTGCGGAACCCAGATTCTAGCAATATAATTTTCAAATCAGTTTCAAAATCGTGATTAGGTTGATTGAAATTAATGGCGACAGGAGTTTGGCGGGCCTTTAGGATATCAAATTTGTGGCCGTAAAATCTTTTTCTCATTGTGTTGGAGGTTTCACCGATATATTGTGAATTGCACTTGCAGCAGAATATCAAGTAACAAATATTGGGTGAATTACAGTGGAGTGGATGACGAACTTTCAAACAGAAGTCACCCAAAGTGCTACGGGCAATGGTGGACGGCGCGATAAATTTACAGGTCTGGCACCGTGCACTACCACAGGGATAACAACCCGGCGAGCGCTTCATGATGCATGATGACGTGAGGATGTCGCGCAAATTTTTGGATCTACGGAATGCTACTAATGGGGGAGTCGGAAAAACTTCCTTTAATTGCTCGTCAGCATGTAATACATTGAGGTGGCGTCTAAGAATGGAATTGGTATTGACAAGTGATTTATGATACGTAGTGGATAAAACTACATTACTTAAGTCTTCTTTGCGTTTCGGGGCGAATAAGGACTCCCTGGATAGGCTAGATGATTTGGCAACAGAGTCATGGATGTGTTCAAATGGGTAATTTCTTTTTTGGAAATCAGATACCATTTGCTGAGCATGTTTTACAAAATCAGTCTGATCTGAGCAGATTCGTTTCAGGCGCAAGAACTGACCATATGGAATACTCCTTTTCTGGTGATTAGGATGATAGCTTTCATAGTGGAGATATTGGCGCTTGTCCGTTGGTTTCTTGTATAGTTCAGTGGTCAGCCTACCAGATTTACATGACACTGTCACATCAAGGAAGTTGATGGATGACCTTGAATAGTTACAGGTAAATTTAATTTTGCTATGCAGAGAATTGAAGTGATCAAAAAATGACTGCAGAGATGCCTCATCACCAGACCAGAGGACAAAAATGTCGTCGATGAACCTGAGATATATGAGTGGCTTAAGGGGGAAAGAGTTAAGGGCTAAGTTTTCAAAACGACCCATGAATAAATTGGCATAATTAGGTGGGACCCGGGAGCCCATGGCAGCGCCATGAATTTGTACGAAGTGTTGATCGTTGAATACGAAGTTATTACAGCCAAGAACTAGTTCTAAAAGGGGGATGATAGCGGGCATGGGAAGAATATCGGAAGGGTGAGAATTAAAGAACTGTTCAACAGCAGAGAGACCCTCGTTATTAGGAATATTAGTGTATAGCGAAACGACATCCATTGTTGCCAACAAAATGTCAGCATGGTTACTGAAATGGTCATGGACAGCGTTAATTTTGGAAAGAAAATCGTTTGTGTCTTTGACAAAGGATGGGAGAAGGGGTGGGATGTGTTTGATGCAGTGATCAGCAACTAAGGATAAATTCTGTGTCGGTGTGTTTATTCCTGAAATAATGGGCCTCTCGGGGTTAGGTTTATGAACTTTGATCAAAAGATAAAAATTACCTGGTGTGACGTTCTTAGGACGCAAGAATTTGGAAATATGGGACGGGATAAGTTTACTAGTGACGAGTTCATCAATTTTCTTCTTAATAAGAAGACAAAAGGAAGGGGTTGGATCCTGATCGATAGCTCTGTAGAACGAGCGGTCACTCAACTGCCTGTCCGCTTCTGCGATGTAGTCTGATGTATTGAGAACCACTATACCGCCACCCTTGTCCGCTGGTCTGATGATAATGTCATTA
The DNA here is from genome assembly GCF_037126465.1 of Ornithodoros turicata. Taxonomy (NCBI): domain Eukaryota; kingdom Metazoa; phylum Arthropoda; class Arachnida; order Ixodida; family Argasidae; genus Ornithodoros; species Ornithodoros turicata. Next base: position 348,477 of record NW_026999313.1, read on the forward strand.
CGGGCTTTAAGATTTCGTAGCGCTACTTTCTCATAATTAGACAAGTTATCAGTGTGTACAATAGATTTCGAATAACTAGTCTTGATATCCTTGTGAACGGCCTTGATGTAATTATCAATGAGGGGGCTAGTTCTAGAGCAGTGTTTCCCAAACTTTTGGCGGTGACGGACCCCCGGAAGCGATGAGAACCAATTCACGGACCCCCCCACCCACACACACACACCGTCACAGCCAGTGCATGACCAGCAACCTCGTCAGCTGCTGCGTGCTTTCGATACAGCTTCAGAAAGGATTCCGGACTGGTTTCTTCTTCTTGTTTGTATGTGTATGACGCGGACAAACGTGCATTGCAGGACTTTTCTATCACAAATTAGAAGCTAGCAATTGAAGCATGCTTGTAGCAATTTTGGAAGTTCTGGGTGTTTGGAAATCAGGGAGCATGTACGAGCGCGTGTTTGTGGGGACAAAAATCCTCACTGAAATGTGAGAGACGACCGCGGACCCCCACGGACACTCTCCCCAGGTGTCCGCGGACCACACTTTGGGAAACACTGTTCTAGAGGAGTCCGGCGTCCAGCTAGAGGGGTTTCGGAAGGGCGCAGCATCTGAGCTAGGTTTATCGTGAAAGAAGGTTTTCAGGTGCATTCTCCTACCTAAGTTGTGCAGATCATGTAAAATTTCAAATTCATAAATATTACGCTCCGTTGGTACAAAACTGAGACCTTTTGAGAGAACACTAAGTTCAGCCTGGTCGAGGGGTAGATCAGAAAGATTGAAGACAGTGTTATGGCCAGCCTCTGTGGAAGATGGTTCAGAATTTATCGCGTCACAAATGCCATGCGCTAAAATGGGAGATAGGATAAGATTATCGCGTTTCGATTTTTTTGTTTTGATTTCGTGAAATTTCTTCAGCTTATTGGCAGTGAATTCAGAGAGATTAAGAACTTCATGATGAGAGAGTTTGTTCGCAAGCTGTTTGAGCTGGTTATCAATATCTTTCAAGACGTAAGAACTTTCCTGTCTGAGAATTTTAATTAGTTGGAGCGACGCATTATTGAGAGCGGTAGCCCACTTCGTAGAGCTCAAGGGGGAATGGAACTTAAAAGACGGCGTGATGGACAGTGATAAACCTTTGGGAGTTATACGTTGAGATATACAATCTGTATAAAAACTAAAATTAGACAGGAATCTAGCTTTCCTAGCCAAAAGTTTACGCGCTTTCAAGAAGGGCACTGAATGACATTCATTGTTCTGTACAAGTCATCGTGTCCGGCCGGACCTGCGTTGTCTAGACTGCTTACTTGTTGTCATAGGGAAACGACGGCCAACTCTCCTCTGTGCCTCGGCTGGAAGGGAAGAGCGTACTTGAGCAGACGCACCACGCGAAGTAGAGAAAGTCCTTGGTGAAGAACCCAAGTTCACACAGTCAGACACCCCTGGAGTGACATCGGGGTGAAGTGGGGATTGCAGGTGGGCTCCGGCACAATGGTTAACACACTCCGCAGGAGAGGAGCTGATTACGTTGCCAGCGGCTGCAGAAGAGGCCAGGGGGCTGTTGACGGGTGAAGCTGGAGCTTGTGGAGGAGAGATCTTGGGCACAACGGTTGTAGGAACCAACGCAGGTTGGGAAACAGAAGGGTCTGGTTGGTCGTTGCACGGGCCAGGTAGAGAAAGAACGTCGGAATAGCGCGTAGTCACTTTGTACCTGAGGAAGCGTGGACCTCCACGCGAAAGCTTGTCTTCAGTGTCGGTTTCTGTATTTTCTTTATAGGACCTCCACTGGGAACAAATTGTGCCCCAGAAAAGTGTTCATAAAGCGTGGATGTCATACTGTTCAATTCTCCGACGCCTCGTGACACCCCTGGCTTCCTGCCAATGGGCAACCGACATTCTTCCCGCCTCTATGTTGAGCAGAGTTGATCCAACGCTTGCTTTCCGAATGCGCCTCGATGTGGCCTTTACAGCTCAGTGGCGTTACCGCTTGAGTCAAGTTGACTCTCCCACCTGCTGCCACTGTGGTGTGCTTCAGGATCTGGAGCACATTCTTCTTCATTGCTCCTACTACCAACCTTCCTGAACCACACTCTCCGAGTCTCTTCATCAGCTGGACTCTCGCCCCCTTCTCCCTATCGAAATTGCTTGGTCCCTGGCCTAATCCAGCCCAGCAACGCTCTGCGCTCAAATATCTTCTGACATTTCTGGACACCATCGGACTTCGATCGTTATTGTGAAGGGGCTCGTTATTTTATTCCCCCACATTCCCACCAGCAATGGGGTAAAATATCGCCTGTGGCGATGAACCTCCCCACTCTCCAAAGCCAAAATAAAGTTGTTTCATAATAAAGTCATACTAAGGAGTGTCATATTAACGTGTGTCGACTGTACTCAGAAAGGAAAGATAACCGGAAAACAAAAAGAAAGAAAAAGTGGTAACACTGCATTGATCAATTAGGCACAGAACAGTGGTTACTACAATGAGGCACACCCGGCGTCGGGAACTTGGCGCCCCCATCGCCCGGCAGCAGCCGCAGTAGCCCCCTCCTGCACTCACCGTTGGGTCGCCGCAGGAGGGAGACCCCACGTATAGCTGTGCGGGGCTTTCCCGTGTCTGGGGAAAGGGGGATCCTGGCGGTTGAGTGGACCCGGAGGTTGTTTAGGACCCTTCGGGGCCCCTCCGGGAAAGCAACACACCGCTTTGGCCCCTGCTCCTCGTAGACGGGTGGTCCTGGAAGGCCCGGCCAGGATTATTCAGCTAGTCGCCATCTCCCTTTTCATTACTTTTTCTTTCTCTACCCCTTCACTATCATCCTTCTCCTACCTTCACCTTCTTTGGCGGCAAGGGTCAACCTTGGGCAGTCTTTTCACTCTCCAGAAGCTGCACTAGGGTATAGCGCAGAGGCGAGTGTTAACGTGTGGGACACGGTCCCTGGTTGGGCTCGATGGTGGGCGACACACCTGCTGCACCGAACCATTTTTTTTCTTTGCATGGATTCTTCACGTTCAAAGAAACAAGATCAGCGCCATAAGCGGCGCTGCACCGAAGCACCAGTGAACTCTTTCAACCTATCTCCAGAACCATGGTTTCCGAAATTCCTGGTACTCCATTCTGAAGACGAGGCAAAACCACTCTCTAAGATATCACCGTTTGTCATTGCCAGGGAAATTACTTCCTCTATGCCTGCAGCGGCCTCAGCTGAGGTTGCTTGCACGGCATCCGTCTGGGACGGATTGCTCCAAGATCCATCCCAGGTACCTGTTATTAACATGGAGCTCGACGACGAAGACCGTGCTTCACAAAAGTCGTCTTCGAGTCTCCCAGGCACTTTCTCGCAATCAAAAGAGAAACGCGAGAGATCGAGTGGTAGAGGCAGAGGCAACAGACCCACGGACCAGCAGAAACAACCCCCACCAAGGGTGCTGCCTCCTTAAATGCACATAATGGTCAAAGTCTCTTTGTTTTTCTCAACCACAATCCTTTTCATGGGACAGGTCCTTCTACAATGGAACTGTCGAGGCCTCTTCACCAACATAGATGACATACATGACCTTCTTGAAAAGTATAAAGCTGTCTGTTTCTGTTTGCAAGAGACATACTAGAACAAGCAAAATATTAACCCATTTCGAAGATATAATGTTTTTCGAAAGGACCGTACGGACACCTCACGTTCATCTGGAGGTGTGGCTCTGATCACTCCGCAGTCCATTCCTTCCAATTCCGTTCCAGTTGTTACAGACCTTGAGGCTGTAGCTGTACAAATATGTCTCGACAGGGTCATTACAGTGTGTTCATTGTACCTGCCCCCTTCAGGAGTAATCCACCAAAGAGACTTTGAGCATCTTTGCGACCAGCTGCCTCAACCTTTCCTTATTCTTGGGGACCTGAATGCTCACAGCCCCCTGTGGGGCAGCAGAAGGTTAGACGTCAGAGGGAAAATGCTGGAAAGGGTTTTGATGTCAAGGTCAATTTGCTTGCTCAACACAGGGCAAGCTACTTACGTCAATGCAGCGACACAAAGCTTTTCTTCTTTAGATATCTCGCTGTGCAGTCCCTCCCTGTTTAACTGTTTAGACTGGGCAGTTGAGCACAATCCTCGAGGGAGTGACCACTTTCCTGTCATCGTGAAATTGTGTGGCGCTACAAATACACTCACAACACGACCGCCCCGATGGAAACTAGCACAGGCTGACTGGAGTTTGTTCCAAAAGGAAGCCAACTTCCAGTCCTCTTCTTTTGAACACATGTCAGTCGAAGAGGCAAACACTTTTGTTACAAGCACAATCATAGATGCCGCCAAACAATCGGTCCCACAGACATTGGGTCGGCTCCCCAAGCGTCCGAAACCTTGGTGGACTGACGACTGCGCAAAAACTCGAAAGGAACAGAATCGTGCGTGGGGTACCTTTCGTAGATACCCCACATCACAGAATCTTCTTGCCTTCAAAAAAGCACGTGCCAAAGCAAGGTGGACGCGAAAGCAAGCAAAAAGGTATTCTTGGCTCAACTTTGTTTCTTCTTTAACACATGGAACCCCGTCAAAGAAAGTATGGGATAGGCTCCGGAAAATTAAAGGAGACTACCAGAGTTTCTCCATTCCTCTCCTTCAAGTCAATGGTGTTCCATGTCAGAGTTTAGACGAACAGGCGGACCTCCTAGGTGAACATTTTCAAAATGTTTCCAGTTCTGCACATTACAGCAAAACGTTCTTGTCTGTAAAAAACCGCGCAGAAAAACAAGTCATTTCAACTGTGGGCGGTGAAAATTATACATACAACCAGCCGTTCACAATGGTGGAGCTCCAGCGAGCATTGTCCTCAGTGAAGGTCAGTGCTCCTGGTCCAGATAGGGTCACCTATTCCATGATCGCCCACTTATCAGAGGAACCCAAAGGGTGTCTTCTAAACTTCTTCAACAAAGTCTGGGATGACAGGCAGATGCCAACAGCATGGAAGGTAGCAACTGTAATCCCACTTCTGAAACCTGGCAAAGAAGCATCAAATCCCACGAGCTACAGGCCCATTGCCCTCACCAGCTGTTTGGGCAAAACATTCGAAAGAATGGTCAACAACCGACTAGTATACTATCTTGAATGCAATAAGTGTCTGGATAAGTACCAATGTGGATTCCGAGCTGCACGTTCAACGACAGACCACCTTGTTCGCTTGGAGACTACAATCCGAGAAGCGTTTGTCAGGCGGAATCACTGTGCCTCAGTATTCTTCGATTTAGAAAAGGCATATGATACCGCGTGGAGGTATGGTATCATCCGGGATCTGTACTTTTTAGGGATACGGGGCCGGCTTTTACGCTGCGTAATTAACTTTCTCCAAGATAGAACTTTCAGGGTCCAACTGGGCAGCACTCTGTCACAACCATTTCTACAGGAGAATGGAGTTCCTCAGGGCTCCGTGCTTAGTGTGACAGTATTCATTGTGAAAATGAACTCCATAGCCACTGGAATTCCTCCGTCTATATCGTATTCGCTGTACGTTGATGACATTCAAATCTCTTACTCGTCTGCAAATTTGGCAACTTGTGAGAGGCAGTTACAACTAGCAATAAACAGATTGGTTAAATGGGCAGACCAGAATGGATTGAAGTTCTCTTCGGAAAAGACTATCTGCGTTCTGTTTACCAGGAAAAAGGGACTACTTCCAAACCCCACACTTTCCATGAATGGTAAGGACATTGCTGTCCGAGAAGAACACAAATTTCTGGGAATGGTTTTTGATAGAAAGCTTACGTTTTTGCCGCACATCAAACAACTAAAAGCGAAATGCATAAAGTCTTTAAATCTCATGAAAGTTATCGCTCACAGGTCTTGGGGAGCAGATAAAACAACCCTCCACAAAATATATGCATCAGTAATTCGGTCCAAGATGGATTATGGTTGTGTTGTTTACAGTTCTGCTCGTACGTCAGTCCTCAAGTTAATAGAGCCAGTACATCACCAGGGCCTGCGGTTAGCTCTTGGAGCTTTCCGCACCTCACCAGTGGAAAGTTTGTACGTCGAGTCCAGTGAGTGGTCTTTGGACAGGCGACGGGCTTACCTCACTATTCTTTATGGTCTTAAAATTAAAAGCCATCGTCAGAATCCAGCTCTGCCTTGTGTCCAAGGCACACGGCTTCAGCGACTATTTGTAAACAGACCATCAGTGGTACGGCCTTTTAGCATGCCAGGCTTGCAGTATCAAGAGTTTTATAACTTTTTGTATCAGGATTCCTGGATCCTAGAACAGGGTGACGAAAGTGCTCCTTGGCAATCACAACCACAGTTCAACTACTCCTTAACTAAATACAATAAAAAGGATACGTCGCCCTTAGTCCTTCAGCAAGAGTTCTTCGAATTAAAACATTCCTTTGGCGACCACACTGAAATATACACAGATGGGTCACGGACTGCTGACAGCGTCTCCTGCGCCATGGTATCTGCAGCAGTGACACGGTCGCACCGTTTAAATCCAGCAGCATCCATTTTTACTGCTGAAGTATACGCACTGATCTTAGCACTTAATTTTATATTGCAAACAGGTATTAAATCTGGAGTAATTTACACAGACTCTCTTAGCTCTCTGCATGCTATGAGTAGTCTGCAGCGGACTAAGAACCTTCTAGTTCATAGGGCACGTTCTTTGGCCAATAGGATACTAAACAGAGGTTATAACTTAGCATTTTGCTGGGTGCCCAGTCACGTGGATATCCCAGGAAATGAACTCGCAGACCGAGCCGCAGCAACAGCTCTTTCATTAGAAATTACCCCATTCGACATCCCTTTCCATGACTTCAGACGTGCATTAAAAAAGGCCATTAATGAAAAATGGCAGCAGTTCTGGGATGAACAAACTCGGAACAAGCTTCATCTCACAAAACCACACATAGGGCATAAGGTACATGCAATCCAACAACGCCTCCAGGAGGTGCTGAGACACAGGCTCAGAATTGGGCATACATTTTTGTCGCACGGCCACCTACTTCGTGGAGAGGAGCCACCGCAGTGCACCCATTGTAACGAGCAGCTCTCCATTCTTCACATTCTTATCACGTGCCCACAACACGAACCTCATCGGCAGCGCTACTTCACTGAATCCTACAAGCATTGTACACCTCTTCACCCAGCACTGCTGTTGGGTGATGAGCCTGTCATTCCTTTTGAGAATGTTCAGAACTTTTTTATGGACATAGGCCTGCTTGGGAGCCTATAGCTTTTTAGTTACTTTTCGCAAGAAAACTTTACACACACTTCTTTTAACTACATCAGTATATTTTTAGGTTGAATTTCAGTCACCTTGTTCTGATAACTTGATTCATATGTGTTTATAACCGTGTTTGGCGCATTATGACCTTTGTAGTCGCTGCGCCATAAAAACTCTAATCATCATCATCATACAATGAGGCACAACAACAGCACGACTGCGCTGTAGCATTAAAACAACGAAAAGAAGCGCACATCTCTTCTTAAAGACAGCTGCACTTATCAAGATTACAAAAACATTATAAGGATATTGTGTTGAACGATAAACATATTTTGATCTAAAAGTGTGGACGTGAACAAAACAGGAACATATATCCAAAAAGGGTAATTATATTATTGAACAAAAATTGTTTCAATTCATGAAAAGACATGGTAAAGATATGTTGGCATTATAACGGCTGAGGTGATTTAAGGGGCGTGGAATAGATACCTCAAGTCTTTGACGTCCATAATTTGTCCTATAGTTCATGG
>NW_026999314.1:2964693-3046692 GCF_037126465.1 Ornithodoros turicata
AAGATAGTTCGCAAACTTGCGCTGGATGAGTTCAAGGCACTGAAGCAGTATGGCCGCATCGGACTTCAACCAGCGTTTCAGCAACGGCTACCGATTCCTCCGCCATGATGTTGTACAAATGTTGTAATTGCGGGAATGGAAGCCGTTTGAGAATAATAGTCTTCCAAGTTGCAAATAAACTCCAAAACTTTGTAAGTGCACACAAATCTTGTACAGTGAGCACGTCGAAGGGCCGTTCCGCGAAAACATGGCAGACCCGGAAGAGTGGCTGCCTAAAATGTCGCAAGATGCCAGTGGTGGACACACAGCGAGACTCATAAGGAACTATAAAATGTTTTCTGTGATCTCGTGTACGACATTTCGTTGCGTTTCCGCTGAGTTGCTCCTTGATATTGTCCACCAACTGGAGGATCACCGCCCATGTCTCGTTCCCCTCTCCCCATCGAACGATGCATAGTCCTCCGGCAACACTCTGACTTGCTCTGTACCATTTGCATAGCACAACATTAATTTATGTCCCCCAGCCTGAAAAGCGTACAGTCCGTTTCTAAGCCGGTCTGGAGAAATCTGGGTGCCTCGTACGGTGTTCTATACCGTAGCGCATTTCGACGGATTATGGACTGTACGCGCCTCTAAGGGTGTTTCGCGTTGGCTAGATATACTGCTTATATGCCCCGTTTTCATATTTATGAGTAGGCACCGTAGCTTGACAGTAAACAACACCTCCGCACTAAATCAAGTATGTAATAATTCTTTGCTGCGGGCGCAGAGGTGCCCCCTGCACTTTGTGGGAAGTCACGTTGCGAATGTGAACGTGATGATCCTATGAGCTAGATATTTGTCTTCTTTAAGGGCAGGTGTGGCGCTACGTGAGGAGAAAGAATATGCTCAAAACGACCGCATGTGACACATGTAGAGCGCCTACGCGTGGGACACGGACGATCAGTTCTTTTTTGACGGCTTTGATTGGCTTCTAGACGTCATTGAGGGCTTCTTTCCTCCACAACGTAGCTATGGGCGGTTCGCGACCGTTTCTGCACACCAAGTGAAAAGCAAGATGGCAAAACTCGTGAGTCAGGGTTCCCAAGGAACTCTCAGTCCAAAGCAGTCTTTCGGTCTCTTTCGGTACTTCGCTGAAGATTTGTGATTTCTGTTCATATAATGATATCATACTTTTTCTTCTGTGTCTTTTAAGCCCTATGATCCAGTTGGTAAGTAATACAATCCGTGCTTTGCCCGTTTCAAGGCATGCTGTACACTGCATCCGGCGAGCGGAAACATACATAATACATGCGTTCAGCGCCCAGCTAATGAATAGCGCAACAAAACACATCGCCGGGATTACACGCGCCTTGCCATACCGTTAAACTGTTGTCCCAGCCCCACTGGCTTTCTGAGAGTGAGTAATGGTTGCTGAACGTCACAGCAGTGACACATCTTTCCAGCTGCAACGAAGCCAACCCCATGTATTCTCCAGAACAGATACCTTGCCCGCCACATTTCCATTTCCAAATACAGATATTATAACGCAAGGTAGTTTTCAGCGTAGCAAGTTCAGGCGCACGGAAGCACCGCATACTACATCCGACCGATTCAAGCCCATTCAGTGGAAACAACCCCTGAGATTCAAGTATACACTGGTGGCTCTTCGGTAGCACTGTAGGGCTGAGGACCCAAAGAGCGTTTGACCTGCGGCTTCATATCTGGTCTACTCCCACGCGAGCCACATGTAATTCCTTGAGACTTCATGTTTCTGTGTTATTTGGGGCATTTCTGTGCAACTCAGCAGCGCTAGCCGTCTTGTTAACCTTTTTGGACTTCCAAAAACTGTACCACGACTAGAACCGCCTTCACCGCAAGGATGCTGGAACTGGGGATGTTTCGGGTTCGTGCGGTGTGCTTCAAGACGGGGTGTTTCGCCAAGCAGCTCGAACCTTGAGGTGTGGACTGCGGACACACACACACACAAAAACACAACTCCAAGGGTATTTTGAGCTGGATGTGCTGGAACATTGTCATCGCACGGCTTGTACCTTTTCTGTCTTCAAGTCGCTTGTATTCTTAGGGGAAGCTTCTTTTCAGGCTTCCTAGAACAAATAGGGCTACGAAATGCATGCGTTGCAGCGCGAGCTGCTTGAGCTAAGCTCAAATACTGCTCTAGTCCTTTTTTCAAGTACACACAAACTTGCAAACCGCGAAGGCTCACGACTGATATCAAAATTAGTAGCGTACATAACACCACCAGGTAAACTTATAAAACCAGTACACTGCTTTTATCACAGTACTCTAGAGACTAGGCTGTTGTTGTGGCGAAAAAAGAAAAACTACAACACAGAATCAGTCAAACATTCTTACAGGAATTTTCCACCAAGGGATCCGCGTGTGCACAACTGTAGCAGTGTCACGCGCGCAGGTGTGAGGTCTAGACCGATGAGGCCGAATGATCTCGGGATGACGTTCGGTTGGAAAGCTAGTCACCCGATCAAAGAATAGGTCAGTCACACACTCGTTCCTTTAACATCATTTATATATGGCACTATGACACGTGATACTACTGATACAAAACTATGGGACTCAATTAGCAACGAGGCTTCGAGAAACATAAACAAATTGATATTAAAGTTGCGGCTGATGGAGTGTCCAGTTGAGGGGTGTGTCTAGGTGGTGGTGGTAGGGAGCCCCTTGTCGTGGTGAAGTGATGAACAGATGAATAAACAATGACCGTGTCGGAGATTGTCCACACAACACTATCGATGGATCCGGGGTTGAAGATCAGATAGGACGCAGTCGCACACAGGTCAGAAGAAACACTTTACCAGCGCCGCACAGTTCCGAGGCGCCCGCTATGCCACTGAGGTGTGCGACTTGTCCTGGAGATGGCTCGATATCAAATGACCTGTTGTTGGCGTTCGTGTTCCGATCCCTTGCACAGATAATGTCATGTCGAGGCGCCACCTACCTATTCCTCCGACATGATGTTGTACAAACAGAGTAATTGCGGGAATGGGTGCCGTTTGAGAATAATAGTCTTCCAAGTTGCAAATAAACTCCAAAACTTTGTAAATGCACACAAATCTTGTACAGTGAGCACGTCGAAGGGCCCTTCCGATGGCAAACCCGGAAGAGTGGCTGCCTAAAATGTCGCTAGATGCCAGTGGTGGACACACAGCGAGACTCATAAGGAACTATAAAATGTTTTCTGTGATCTAGTGTACGATATTTCGTTGCGTTTTCGCTCAGTTGCTCCTTGATATTCTCCACCAACTGGAGGGTCATCTCCCATGTGTCGTTCTCCTCTTCCCATCGAACGATGCATAGTCCTCCGGCAACACTCTGCCGTGCTCTCTACCTTTCGCCTAGCGCAACATAAATTTATGTCCTCCAGCATGAAAAGCGTACAGTCCGTTTCTAATCCGTTTGGTCTGGAGAAATCTGGGTGCCTCGTACGGTGTTCTTACCGTAGCGCATTTCGACGGATTATGGACTGTACGCGCCTCTAAGGGTGTTTCGCGTTGGCTAGATATACTGCTTATATGCTCCGTTTTTGATATTTATGAGTAGGCACCGTAGCTTGACAGTAAACAACTTCCTCCGCACCAAATCAAGTATGTTATAATTCTTTGCCGCGGGCGCAGAGGTGCCCCCTGCACTTTGTGGGAAGTCACGTTGCGAAAGTGAGCGTGATGATCCTATGAGCTAGATATTTGTCCTCTTTAGGGGAGGTGTGGCTCTACTTGAGGAGAATAATTATGTTCAAAACGATCGCGCGTGACACATGTAGAGCGCCTACGCGTGGGACACGGACGATCAGTTCTTCTTTGACGGTTTTGATTGGCTTCTAGACGTCATTGAGGGCTTCTTTCCGCCACAACGTAGCTATGGGCGGTTCGTGACCATTTCTGCACACCAAGTGAAAAGCAAGATGGCAAAACTCGTGAGTCACTGTTCCCAAGGACCTCTCAGTCCAAAGCAGTCTTTCGGTCTCTTACTCCGCTGAAGATTTGTGATTTCTGTTCATATAATGATATCATACTTTTTCTTCTGTGTCTTTTAAGCCCTATGATCCAGTTGGTAAGTAATACAATCCGTGCTCAGCCCGTCTCAAGGCATGCTGTGCACTGCATCCGGCGAGCGGAAACATAGATAATACGTGCGTTCAGCGCCCCGCTAATGAATAGCGCAACAAAACACATCGCCGGGATTACACGCGCCTTGCCATACCGTTAAAGTGTTGTCCCAGCCCCACTGGCTTTGTGAGAGTGAGTAATGGTTCCGGTTTCAGAACGCCACAGCAGTGACACATCTTTCCAGCTGCAACAAAGCCAACCCCATGTATTCTCCAGAGCAGATACCTTGCCCACCACATTTCTATTTTCAAATACAGATATTATAACGCAAGGTAGGTTTTCAGCGTAGCAAGTTCTGGCGCACGGAAGCACCGCACACTACATCCGACCGATTCAAGCCCATTCAGTGGAAACAGTCCCCGAGATTCAAGTACACACTGGTGGCTCTTCGGTAGCACTCTGTAGGACTGAGGACTCAAAGAACATTTGACTAGTGGCGCCATATCTGGTCTACCCCCACGCAAGCCACATGTAATTCCTTGAGACTTCACGTTTCTGAGTTATTTGGTGCCTTGTCTATATCGCTTGCGCGCTGACAATTGTGCGTCCTCCGATAAATCTAGCATGGCGAATGTGATCTACTTGCCATAAAAAGCTCATTAGCGCATCCTCCCGTTGGCATTTCCTGCAAGTCAGCAGCGCTAGCCGTCTTGTTAAACTTTCTCGACTTCCTCAAAACTGTACCACGACTTGAACCACCTTCACCGCAAGGATGTTGGAACTGGGGAAGTTTGGGGTTCGTGCGGTGTGCTTCAAGCCGACGTGCTTCGCCAAGCAGCTCGAACCTTGAGGTGTGGACTACGGACACACACACACACAAAAAAACACAGCTCCAATTGTATTTTGTGCTGGAACATTGTCATGGCACGGCTTGTACCATTTCTGTCTTCAAGTCGCTTGTATTCTTAGCGGAAACTTCTTTTCTGGCTTCCTAAAACAAAGAGGGCTACGAAACGCATACGTTGCAGCGCGAGCTGCTTGAGCTAAGCTCAAATGCTGCTCTAGTCCTTTTTTCAAGTACACACAAAGTTGTAAACCGCGACGGCTCACGACTGATATCAAAATTAGTAGCGTACATAACACCACCAGGTAAACTTATAAAACCAGTACGCTGCTTTGATCACAGTACTCTAGAGACTAGGCTGTTGTTGTGGCGAAAAAAGAAAAACTACAACACAGAATCAGTCAAACAATCTTATAGGAATTTTCCACCAAGGGATCCGCGTGTGCACAACTGTAGCAGTGTCACGCGCGCAGGTGTGAGGTCTAGACCGATGAGGCCGAATGATCTCGGGATGACGTTCGGTTGGAAAGCTAGTCACCCGATCAAAGAATAGGTCAGTCACACACTCACTCCATTAACATTATTTATATATGGCACTATGAGACGTGATACTACTGATACAAAATTATGGGAACTCAATTAGCAACGAGGCTTTGAGAAACATAAACAAATATATATTGAAGTTGCGGCTGATGGAGTGTCCAATTGAGGGGTGTGTCTAGGTGATGGTGATAGGTAGCCCCTTGTCGTGGTGAAGTGATGAACAGATGAATAAACAGGTCACCGTGTCGGAGATTGTCCACACAACACTAACGATGGATCCGGGGTTGAAGGTCAGATAGGACGCAGTCGCACACAGGTCAGAAGAGACACTTTAGCAGCGCCGCTCCGAGGCGCCCGCTACGCCACTGAGGTGTGTGACTTGTCCTGGAGATGGCCCGATATCAAATGACCTGTTGTTGGCATTCATGTTCTGATCCCTCGCAGAGATGATGTCATGTCGAGGCGCCACCAAACAGGTCTCCACTTATTAACAGGATTGGCTGAGGAGGGGGAGGCTTTGTTAGGTGCACGGGGCTGGCGATGACCAGACGCCGGAACGGCAAAACATCGTTCTGTGTTTCCGCCGATAACCGTGTGCCGCTCCGCTCTCAAGGTTTTGCCTAATGGCACTGCCAATATTCTCAAATTACAAGTGTCATCCACTCGAGACGGGCCGCAAAAGCAACAGCGCAGACAATAGATGGAATGTGACGCGATGGCTGCTCACGGACCGTGACACGCAGGAATGATCTGTTGCTAAAACATAAGCGATATGGTAGGAATTTTGAACGTGAAGCGCGCTCACGTCGATGCATCGTTATTTAAAGGGGGAATAACGATTAGCTTGTTAGATCAGGCTCTGACGATACAGAAGCAGGCGTAGCGATTGCAGGACGTGGTTGCGCCTATGCATCTTTCTAGCTACAACAAGTATTCAGCAAAGGTGACACTTTAGTCTGGCAAATTTACGAACACGTTTCCTGACGCATTTCTTCTAACAAAGCTAGTTTTCGGCGTAACAACTTCTTCGACGCACAACGCACCACCCTTATTCGACAATGCATCCTGAGTTGACACATTCTGAGTCATGGAGGAAGGAAACACAGGAGCGGCCCTTCCAGCTTTTTCCCATTGGGACGGGCGTGCTGGCTCTCGCATTGCATTCTGGGATGCTCCTGTCTACCATGTGACCGCTCACGTCACCCCAAGAGCATGCGCAGGCCAGCTCCCAAAGCAGACGACGGGTGTCGTGATTGTCTTGCAGCTCAGATACCTGCATTGTGATGAACGCCGCGCGTCCAGTTTTATTTGTGTGTGTTCGGAGGTTACTCTTGGTTTACCCTGCTACTACAAGACCGGTCACAGTCTGCAGGACAAGCACGCAAGACTAGAAACATCATTCGTGGCAGCGACGTTTGTGTGACGACGTGGCCAACTTTTGTGTTTGTCATGCCAGTAATCATGCCAGTAATCAAACCTGTACAACGATGAAGGAAATCAGATGAATCTGCAGCTGTAGGACAGCGCCAGCTTGCAAACGAACGATTCAAGATGAGTCTCTCACAGACAGAGGTACAAAACAACCGACCATGCAAGTACGCACTTATGAATGAAACGTTATTCTTGTGACAGAGCTGCTTTTTGTTGAACGACACCTGCAGCCGTGGTAAGAACATGTTAACTTAACGTTGTTTCAACAATCGTGCTCACATTTTAAGAATAAATGACGTTGGAAATGCATAAAAGCACGGAAAGCAGCGCGAGCAACAAAGCGTTGCCAAACCGAAACTTTAAAAAGGATCACGTGGTGGACAGGAAGTAATGGCGGATTTGACAGGAGCGACCGCCAGAGGGGTCCCACGGAAATCTGTTCGAAACGGCCGCTCCTGTGTTTCCTTCCTCCATGTTCTGAGTGCCCATCTTGTAACGGCGTTTTCAAGGTCCTGAAATCCTGGGGACAGGAGGTCATTGCTGTATTACAGCCTTTGCTCCAGGGCACCCTACACTGAGCTCGTGCTATTGGAATTCATGTGGTATATGATGCGGCTCTTGAGTTTTAAGTAAGCGCTTACATCAAGACAAATATAGCAAGAGAGGAAAGTGTTCCGATAGGAAACCCTAAGAAGAAGGACCCGCACTCATATGTACTTTTGCCTTACGACTCCACCCCGTATCGTTTCGCATACGAACAACGTGTTCTTTCTAGACACTTGACGTTCCTGAGGTATTCTGTGTGCTTGCTATCGCTTGTACACTGGCAATGACACGTCGTCTAATGAATCTAGCGACCGTAACTGACGTCCCATGAGGGGCTGACTGGGGCATCCTCTGGTTTCGATTAGCTTATTAAGTATTCCGTGCTGACCACGTGCTGCTCATCCTCTCTACAACGGAGAGTGAGCTTGTACTTCGTGTGTGAACGTGAGTTCGTATCCCATCTCTAACGCCATGTCATGGAACGAATGATCCTAGTTGAAGCTGATCGTGATCATAGTTGGAGCTTCGTCCTCTATAAACGAAGGCATGGCGCTAGTCGCGGAGGATGAATAATATACAGCTATCGTGGTTCGTGCATGTGCGGTACACGGACGATCAGTTCTGCTTTGTCGTAGAGCAGGAAGCAAGGCTTATTGTTGGGATGAAGTCCTTTATTGATTTCTAGACGTCAGTCAGAATGTCTTTTCTCTACAGCATTATTTCCTAGCATTTACGTAAACCAGGTTGAAAGCGAGGTGACATATGTCGTATATGTACATATTCTGTACAGGCGTGGCAATTCCCACGGTAGCTTACCGTGCGGGACTACCTGGTTGGCTCTCACTCTCGAATGGCTGACTTTGTGTCACTTTCTGTCTTATTGTTAGGACATTATCCTTGAAGGACGTCATATACTGATATATGTCTAGGTACTCACTATAACAGTGAAGCGGTCTCACGCAGAGCTGGGGTCGATATGTATATTTCAACGCTTCGGTAGAACTGACTGGCGCGAAACGCGAGTTTCTTTAAAACAGCCGGCGTACCCACGCGCCAATGAGCCAAGCTCAGGCGGTGGGGCCGGTCGTCAATATCTTCACTTCCGGCCACTATAGCCCCTCCCCCCCCCCCCCCCCCCCCCCGCTGAAGACAGCGAGGAGCGAGAAGGTGACAGTCTTCCGGGACGTAGGGGAAGACGCAATAGTCGGAGCGGCCTCAAGGCATTTGACGGCTGAATGCAGGCACGGGAGTGAGGAAGCAGCACCTAAGAAGAAGACGGGAGCCTCGACGTAGGCCGGCTTGAGTTTGTCGACTGTGACAGTGTCAACCCGGCAACTGGGCGAAGAGTAGCGAAGGAATGGCGGAGAGGCTCGAGGAATTGTGACGGCTCCAGGAGTTGAGAAGTGGTGGCGAAGAACTCAGCCGGGAGAGGGAGGGCGCAGCCGTAGACAAGCTCGGCAGAGCTGCAGCCGAGGTCAGGCTTGAGGGCGGCTCGAATGCCCAGAAGAACGAGTGGGAGGTTGTTCACCCAGTTGGCGCGGGCGTCACAGGCGATGATAGAGGCCTTCAGGTGCCGATGCAACCGCTCGAGCAAGCCGTTTGATGCGGGGTGGTACGAGGTGGTCCGCAGCCTGGAGGTGCCAAGAAGCACGGTGAAGGAAGCAAAAAGGCGGCTCTCCAACTGCCGGCCACTGTCGGTGGTAGTCCGAGACGGCACGCCAAAGCGGGACACCCAGGTGGTCAGGAAGGTGGCGGCGACGGTCTCTGCAGACATGTCTTCCACGGGAGCAGCCTCGGGCCACCTGGTGTTCCGGTCTACGGCGGTCAAGAGGTAGCGGTACCCTGATGAAGAGGGAAGCGGGTCGACGATGTCAAGGTGGACCGTGGTGAAGCGGACATCAGGGGTGTCGAACGTGCCCAGAGGACTGAAGGTGTGCCGGTGAACCTTGGAACGCTGGCAAGCGAGGCAACTTCATCCCCAGGCGCGGATACGGCGGTGCAAGGAAGGCCATACGTAGCGCTCCGCGATGAGTCGCTGGGTAGCCTTGATGCCAGGATGAGCCAGATCGTGCAGGGAAGAGAACACTGCACGCCGGGACGCCAGGGGAACGAGCAGGCGTTGGCGACCAGTGGAGACGTCGCAACAAAGCTTCAGCGTGCAGCCAGGAAGGGGAACGTCTTGCAGCTGAAGGGAGGAGGACTGACTGGCGCGAAGCGCCTCAGGGAGCACATCCGGCCGTGAACGTTATTGTGAGCATCATTGTACATACCACCGATCATACCACATACCATTTGTAGATATCTGTCACCTGTCACTTCCTCTCGCCTGTATATGAACGTTTGGAAGTGAGCCTAGGCCACCCATGAACAAGTTTTTCCCCACACATAAAAAGAAAAATGCAGTTGCTATGAAACCATGATATGCAAACAAAAGTACTTGCGCAAAATTTTCAGTGTGTGGTTTCACTGCCAGCGAAAAAATGCAACAACTGACGTCGGGCTTACATGACAATGAACTAACCAGCATTTAGGTTCCGGCGTGTCCGCCCTGCAAACCGTAACTGTCGACTTTCGTTTACTCAAGACAATGATTTCTACCCTCTGCGTTAAGCGCTAAGATACCGGTATTGCTGCTGGAAAAGTAATAGCTATGACGGCAAAAATTAAGCACTCTCATCAACATAACAGTTATAATGCGTGTCATGCTTTATCGAGCAAAGTGCATATACAAAAAATCTTGAAGCATGACAAGACACACGCTAACAAACAACAACTTACACGCACATTTCTCCTCTCAGAAAATTATTAAGCAACATAATACTCTGAATTTTACCGATAAAACTGAGCGTGATCACAGCTACAAGCACGACAAACGCACAATCTATAAATCACCTACAACAATAACTGACGGCTAACTAACAAACACACCCATTCATGTTTTATGCTAAAGGCATGAGCGATTCGATAGAGCAAAGCACACCGCTTGATGAAACTCTAAGAAATGTAGTTTTAAGCCAGCTCTCGCTGCGATAACCGCGTGTAAGGGTCACAAAACCTGTGCGAATCCTGGTAAAGTAGCGTGTCTACAACGTGGCTGGTGTGCGGTTCCCGACCGTTCGTGTTAACCAAGTGAAAAGCAAGATGACAAATCTCATGAGTGACCGTTCCCAAGGACCTCTCAGTCCAAGGCAGTTTTTCTGTTCCTTACTACGCTGAGTATCTGTGATTTCCGTTTACATAATGAAACATTCGTGATAATGAATCGTGTGGGCGGTGGGTGCGAGGGACACGCACAATCAGTTCTTGTTCGCTGTAAGGCCGAACACAAGGCTCGTTGTTGGGTTTGAGCTCTTTCTTAGTTTATGGATATCATTGAGAATGAGTTTTCTCCACATCGTGGCTATCGGTGGTTTCCCGATATTTCTGTGAACCCAGGTGGGAAGCAAAATGGCACATTTCGTGTATTAATGTCCCCAACAATGACATGAATATTGAACGCAATCAGTGATGAATATTAGTTCGTTACTTCGTATTTGCGTCTGTTCAGACACACAACACTAGGAACATAAAAGTAGAACGGAAGCACGGTTCTGTAGATTTCGAAAAAATGAAGGTAACATTCCCATGAGTTTGATTGAAGGGATAAGAAGTACGCCTATTCCTGCGTATTTCGTCTCATGCTATCTTATCCGGCATAGTACCATGTGCTAGAAAACTTCTGTCTCGAGGGGAATCAAATGCATCACTTCGCTGTGGTGACGATGTCTGTGGCAGTTACCCTCTGATTAAGCGCACACCGGAGCTAGGTATTCTTTGTTTTGCACTAGGCCTAATGATCCCGGAGAAGAATATGTGCCGTCGCGGGAATTGGCTAATACTATACGCGGGAATCGGGAAATGGGGAAAAGGCTCCCTATTTGTAGCGCTTCTGTAAGTGAAATTGCGCCGTGAATAACAGGTGACTCTCCAAAGTTATTTCATGTGGGATCTCCTGACACAGGCTGTCTGTCGAATTGGAAATGGTTTTTCAGCAAGGTGAAAATCTCATATGTAGGGGCCACCATCTCCGTAGTTTTATTCCGTATACCTCACCCAAATCTGTATTTTGTTGCTCCTGTAAAGATGCGCGTTTGCAAAGGTACGCTCGAGAAGGTCCTTTCGAACAGAAATTACGCTTGGTGCAAGAATTGTGAAGCCCTACAGAAGAGCGCTTGTATGGCAGATATATCCCGCGCTTTTTCTGGGCCAATATACTGCTGGTTGCCGCCAGAGCATATGCAATCTGCGTACGTTGAATCGCAGTATGGACTTCTCTAAGGAGCTACAACAACCACACTTGGGTTCCGTTCCTAACTTCTCGGATGTCACGCTGAGTCGTGGAGACCCCAAAAGAACACTGTCAGCAGCAGACGAGTGTGACATCTGATTACCGTAGGTGGCACCGAGGGTTCGGAATCCGGAAGACTTTTTGCCATGGCGGAATTCCTTGGCTATCCCGGTATACCGGAGCGGGATCGGTTTTTTCGTAACCTAGTGCTTCGATCTTGTTTTTCAGCTTTGTCATCTCTTCCAATGTAGTACGCATATCCTGCTTAATTATGCGCTTCATTCGACTATTTTCACTCATTTAGAAGCATGCTGCTGGTACCTCTGCGCAAAAATTCTGAATGCATTAAACTAAATAATCAATTTTGCAAAACCGTATATTACTCGCATGTAAAAAGTAAACAGCAAATACATGACACAAACAAACCACACAAGCAACGGGTGTGTTCTGGTTCGCAGATTATAAAGAATGACGATTAACTCGTTAGAAACATGAATAATTTAATTACAAGACTTTCGTTTAGCAGACAGCACTTCTTCAGCTAACAAAATACATGGTACTGAGATACTTTATAAATGTATAAAAAGTCGCGCGGTAGCATGCATTTTGTTACCTGAAGAAGTGCAGCCTACTGCACGAAAGTCTTGTAATTAAATTATTCATGTTCGCAACCGGTTAATCGTCATTCTTTTTACCGCGGCCTCGCGGCCTCGTCACTTACCTTTTATCTACGCGTATTCTCGCAGTGAATAGCATGACGCACTACTTGGCTGCTAACAAAATGATCTCAGGCACGACAGCGCATCCAGACTGCTGTCATGAAGACGTAACCGGAGCCTGGTGCAGAGGTACCTGCAGAGCCAAATACTCTCTGTGCTTCCGCACTGGTGCTGACAACAGTTCATAGGTACTTTCGAAATACCTTCGAGAAAGGTCCTCTTCCACCGGCGTGCCGGTGCCATCCAACTTTGAGTGAACGAGACGTGATGGTGGCGCAATCAGGAGGAATTGCGGCCTCTTACCGCGACATAAAAGCCGCCAGTATACCATCTTCCAGCTTTGTCTGGAGTTTAGAGACATCCGCCTGCTGTTGACGCGCCGTCCCTTCGTTGCTTTTGCCGCTGTCATCTGGCTGTGAGCGGCTAGGCAAAGCGATCACGTCTCTTTGGGCATCACGACGCGTCCAAAGCTAGCTTAAAAAGAAACATTCGAAGAGAGTGATTGCTCTCAAGGTGTCCCTTTACAATGTAGTCGTAATCAGGGTCTTGTAGCAGATGGAGTTGAGGAGCACGATACGACTACCTCAGGAGAAAACTGATTTATTCTGCGTCGACAGCTAGCCACGAAAGCAAATTCACAAAGCGTGCCTCGATGAGGCACCAGACTTCCTCGTCGTCTCTGTGGCCACAGAATATCGTAGATGCCATGGTACGCCGTTCAAATAGCGGTACATTTACACTGGCTTTCAGGAGAGAAGCGGATGTCTCAGACTGGTCAGCCGAATATAAATTTAATGGTGCCATGTACCGTGAGCAAGTTCGCACCACGGCGACACAGTGGTTTCAGAAAGTGCGAACTGGAGAGACTTCAAGCCACTCAACTATTTCTGTTTTCTGTTCCACATAAAAGTTTCACAATTTTCTTGGTGAACCGATGTCGTTTAGTGCTTTCTTGACGCCCTGGAGCAAATTCAAGAAGCGCTGAAGTATTGCAACATGAGAATTCTACCTTGGCTAACAGTCAAGAACGATACCAACACCTTTATCATGATCCAGTGGCCCCCTAAACCTAGGCTCTAGATCCGACCCTGCCATGATCATATACGTTACGCGTGTTTGCAAGGCACCGTTGCTCTTCGGCGATCCCCTAAGGTCTAGTACCAGTCTGGGCACACCTGCAATTACATCGGGTGCGTTTTCTTATTCAACTCTGGCAACTCCGAGTTACTCTCAGCCGGCGAAAAATAGCCAGAGTAGCGGAAATGACGTCATAACTCTGCGGCGAAAATTAGCCAGGGAGTGACAACCCTACTCTGAATAAGGGTTGCCGTCGTTCTGACGTCACACACAAGCTAGCAGACGACGATGCGTCGTCTGCTACCAACCGTCCTGTTGACAGACAATATGGGTGGTGTTCAATTGGGAATTGTAGGTCTGGTTAAAAACTGTCGAGCATTTTTAAAATCTGTTGGAGTGCACGCATCTGCGTTAAGTTGTTAAACAGAGTGTCTGCCAGCACTTCCACATCGTCTCGCCCGTCAGGCCAGTCCGCCATTTTGAGAGCAGAGTAACTCTAGCCGTTCGAAAATTACGGTCAAAGGTGGCTACTCTGGAGTCACGTGATGATAAAGGCTCTGACGTCGTTACCCAACTCCTCGCTACTCAGGTTGAATAAGAAAACGCACCCATCATCCAACGTATGAAGCACGATCATCCCGTCACCGTCTCTTTCATTACTGTCACAGTCGAGAGATTGCTCCTGTCCTCCGTTGAAAGATATATTTTTGTGCTTTGGCAGGATGCAAAGCGTGTCCGCTACTGCGAGTCCGTGCGCAAGGCAAAGCTGATATCGTAGGCCGTCCAGAATCTCATCAAACTTTACCGTAACTGATGCTCCATAAGTAGTAAACCTGGAGACATCGCTGTCAAGCTTGATGTCGAAGTAAAGAATCTTTATGCGGACACCGTCCACACAACGTCCTGCGGCCATGGCATCCTATAGTTCTTACGAGGCCAAGGCCTCAAAACGCCACTCCGCTGACGAAATTTGCGGTCAAGCAGTGAGCGTTAATATTACGGTATTTGCGATTCGTTATCGACGTCCACCCATCCAACGTGAGCGAAAGCTACCGCCTAGCGTCGATTTCTTTCTCACGGTACTGTTCACGCATACCTTCTACTCGAGTGACGAACATCATCGCATTCGCATTTTCCCGTAGACTTTTTCCGTTCCCGGGTAATTTAATGTCAGGCGTTGCCATGCGCTCACGAATGTCCTCTGACATTGCGATCACGTCAAAGCTATGTCAAACTTTGCAGCCATACGTGCTATCCTTTTTTCGACTGAGGGCTTCGATCTGAGCTGAAACGACTCGGGAGTTGATGTGTAAGAATAATATAAGAAGAATAAGCTACTTTCTTGGTAGGCAAGGAGCATCGTGACTTCCACTCAGTGTATATTCTGCTCCTGGCCTTACTCGCATGTTGACTTTGTGTTACTACAATTGGGTGTGCAGTCCTTTCGTTGAACAACAAGGTCTTGGTAACTGCTGGTGCAACTAGATATCTCTTTCACCTCTAAAAAGATGTGGCAACCGCGAACCTTCTACTGCACCGAACTCTCATAAGACTAAGTTTGGAGATCTCCATTTTCCGCCGGAGACCAAAAACAAAGCGTCTGAGGATCTGAATGTTCTTTGAGACACGTGCGCGGTCACGTGGTACACGAAGTATCACACGATTTTATGCGGCGGAGGTGACGCCGGCCAGTGCCGGCTCGCTCCACAAAATCGCTACGAAGGGCCTTTCCTGGGTTTTCAGCCTCCATAGCTTGA
Organism: Ornithodoros turicata; assembly: GCF_037126465.1. Classification (NCBI taxonomy): domain Eukaryota; kingdom Metazoa; phylum Arthropoda; class Arachnida; order Ixodida; family Argasidae; genus Ornithodoros; species Ornithodoros turicata. The sequence goes on from NW_026999314.1 coordinate 2,980,005, forward strand.
ACGATGAGCAGCGCTATATTCCAACAACACATGTCTCTTTTTTTATTTATTTTTTATTTTTTTGCAGCGTGCATACATGTAACGTGTTGAAGCAAGATCGAAAAGGAAGACAAGTGGGACCGTGTTGTTTCCTTTCTTTTGTTGTTCCTTTCTTTTGTTTGTCGTTTCTCTGCGGATAAATCGTGAAAATTAAAAAAAACGCCGCTGCTTAACCGGCTATACCTGTGTTTCTGCTTCTTTCCGTCAGATGGCAAAACGGTCGAACGCGGCATTGCAGAGTACGATTCTGCGTTCAGTTCCACTTGTTCACTTGTTTCGATGACGTCTGCAACGCCACGTTCGACCGTTTCGCCATATGACGGAAAGGAGCTGAAAGACAGGTATAGCCGGTTAGGCAGCGGCGGTTTTCTGATTTTCACGATTCATCCCCAGAGAAATAGACCAGATGGCAGTATCGACATAAACTTTTGGGGCATAATACATCCTCTTTACGACTTTTGCTTCCCGACACTCTCCTTATTTGTTTTACCTTCGTTAAAAACCCCGAAGTTTATCTTGGCGAACCCTGTACGTCAGCACTGTTGAGTACGACAACTGGCGCATGGTACAGCTGATGGGGGCCCTGATACTTGACATTGACACTTATTGTGCCGCCACTAAAAGATGGCTTTCGGGGTTTTATGGACACTAATCTGAATGTTGAGTTGGTTGGAAATAATGATTCGTCTTATCCTGCAGTCTTGAAACGGGAATGTTTTGTTACGGTTAAAGTTGCCGAGGTATCCTCCATTTGAATAGAAACTGGCTACATAATTTACAAGAAAATGTTTTAATCGGAGCTTTGTGCTCACACGATGTAAAGAGATCTTTAAGGATAGTTCGCAAACTTGCGCTGGATGGGTTCAAGGCACTGAAGCAGTATGGCCGCATCGGACTTCAACCAGCGTTTCAGCAACGGCTACCGATTCCTCCGCAATGATGTTGTACAAATAGAGTAATTGCGGGAATGGGTGCCGTTTGAGAATAATAGTCTTCCAAGTTGCAAATAAACTCCAAAACTTTGTAAATACACACAAATCTTGCACAGAGAGCACGTCCAAGGGCCGTTCCGCGAAAACATAGCAAACCCGGAAGAGTGGCTGCCTAAAATGTCGCAAGATGCCAGTGGTGGACGCACAGTGAGTCTCATAAGGAACTATAAAATGTTTTCTGTGATCTCGTGTACAATATTTCGTTGCGTTTTCGCTGAGTTGCTCCCTGAAATTGTCCATCAACTGGAGGGTCATCGCCCATGTCTCGTTCTCCTCTCCCCATCGAACGATGCATAGTCCTCCGGCAACACTCTGCCGTACTCTGTAGGTTTTGCCTGGCGCAACATAAATTTATGTCCCCCAGCATGAAAAGCGTACAGTCCGTTTCTAAGCCGTTAGGTCTGGAGAAATCTGGGTGCTTCGTACGGTGTTCTATACCGTAGCGCATTTCGACGGATTATGGATTGTACGCGCCTCTAAGGGTGTTTCGCGTTGGCTAGATATACTGCTTATATGCTCCGTTTTCATATTTATGAGTAGGCACCGTTGCTTGACAGTAAACAACTCCTCCGCACTAAATCAAGTATGCAATAATTCTTTGCTGCGGGCGCAGAGGTGCCCCCTGCACTTTGTGGGAAGTCACGTTGCGAATGTGAACGTGATGATCCTATGAGCTAGATATTTGTCTTCTTTAAGGGCAGGTGTGGCGCTACTTGAGAATAAATATGCTCAAAACGACCGCGCGTAACACATGTAGGGCGCCTATACGCGTGGGACACGGACGATCAGTTCTTCTTTGACGGTTTTGATTGGCTTCTAGACATCATTGAGGGCGTCTTTCCTCCACAACGTGTCTATGAGCGGTTCGCGACCGTTTCTGCACACCAAGTGAAAAGCAAAATGGCAGAACTCGTGAGTCACGGTTGCCAAGGACCTCTCAGTCCAAAGCAGTCTTTCGGTCTCTTACTCCGCTGAAGCTTTGTGATTTCCGTTCATATAATGATATCATACTTTTTCTTCTGTGTCTTTTAAGCCCTGTGATCCAGTTGGTAATTAATACAATCGGTGCTTTGCCCGTCTCAAGCCATGCTGTGCACTGCATCCGGCGAGCGGAAACATACATAATACATGCGTTCAGCGACCCGCTCATGAATAGCGCAACACAACACATCGCCGGGATTACACGCGCCTTGCCATACCGTTAAACTGTTGTCCCAGCCCCACTGGCTTTCTGAGAGTGAGTAATGGTGCCGGTTGCAGAACGTCACAGCAGTGACACATCTTTCCAGCTGCAACGAAGCCAACCCCATGCATTGTCCAGAACAGATACCTTGCCCGCCACATTTCCATTTCCAAATACACATATTATAACGCAAGGTAGTTTTCAGCGTAGCAAGTTCAGGCGCACGTAAGCACCGCACACTACATCCGACCGATTCAAGCCTATTCAGTGGAAACAGTCCCTGAGATTCAAGTATACACTGGTGGCTCTTCGGCAGCACACTGTAGGACTGAGGACTCAAAGAACGTTTGACCGGCGGCGCCATATCTGGTCTACTCCCACGCGAGCCACATGTAATTCCTTGAGAGTTCATGTTTCTGTGTTATTTGGGGCATTTCTGTGCAACTCAGCAGCGCTAGCCGTCTTGTTAACCTTTTTGGACTTCCAAAAACTGTACCACGACTAGAACCGCCTTCACCGCAAGGATGCTGGAACTGGGGATGTTTCGGGTTCATGCGGTGTGCTTCAAGACGGCGTGTTTCGCCAAGCAGCTCGAACCTTGAGGTGTGGACTGCGGACACACACACACACACACACACAAACACAACTCCAAGGGTATTTTGTGCTGGATATGCTGGAACACTGTCATGGCACGGCTTGTATCTTTTCTGTCTTCAAGTCGCTTGTATTCTTAGGGGAAGCTTCTTTTCAGGCTTCCTAGAACAAAGAGGGCTACGAAATGCATACGTTGCAGCGCGAGCTGCTTGAGCCAAGCTCAAATGCTGCTCTAATCCTTTTTTCAAGTACACACTAAGTTGTAAACCGGGAAGGCTCACGACTGATATCAAAATTAGTAGCGTACATAACACCACCAGGTAAACTTATAAAACCAGTACACTGCTTTGATCACAGTGCTCTAGAGACTAGGCTGTTGTTGTGGCGAAAAAAGAAAAAACTACAACACAGAATCAGTCAAACATTCTTACAGGAATTTTCCACCAAGGGATCCGCGTGTGCACAAATGTAGCAGTGTCACACGCGCAGATGTGAGGTCTGACCGATGAGGCCGAATGATCTCGGGATGACGTTTGGTTGGAAAGCTAGTCACCCGATCAAAGAATAGGTCAGTCACACACTCGTTCCATTTATATATGACACTATGACACGTGATACTACTGATACAAAATTATGGGAACTCAATTAGCAACGAGGCTTTGAGAAACATAAACAAATTGATATTAAAGTTGCGGCTGATGGAGTGTCCAGTTGAGGGGTGTGTCTAGGTGGTGGTGGTAGGGAGCCCCTTGTCGTGGTGAAGTGATGAACAGATGAATAAACAATGACCGTGTCGGAGATTGTCCACACAACACTATCGATGAATCCGGGGTTGAAGATCAGATAGGACGCAGTCGCACACAGGTCAGAAGAGACACTTTACCAGCGCCGCACAGTTCCAAGGCGCCCGCTATGCCACTGAGGTGTGCGACTTGTCCTGGAGATGGCTCGATATCAAATGACCTGTTGTTGGCGTTCGTGTTCCGATCCCTTGCACAGATAATGTCATGTCGAGGCGCCACCTACCGATTCCTCCGACATGATGTTGTACAAACAGAGTAATTGCGGGAATGGGTGCCGTTTGAGAATAATAGTCTTCCAAGTTGCAAATAAACTCCAAAACTTTGTAAATGCACACAAATCTTGTACAGTGAGCACGTCGAAGGGCCGTTCCGATGGCAAACCCGGAAGAGTGGCTGCCTAAAATGTCGCAAGATGCCAGTGGTGGACAGACAGCGAGACTCATAAGGAACTATAAAATGTTTTCTGTGATCTAGTGTACGATATTTCGTTGCGTTTTCGCTCAGTTGCTCCTTGATATTCTCCACCAACTGGAGGGTCATCGCCCATGTGTCGTTCTCCTCTCCCCATCGAACGATGCACAGTCCTCTGGCAACACTCTGCCGTGCTCTCTACCTTTTGCCTAGCGCAACATAAATTTATGTCCTCCAGCATGAAAAGCGTACAGTCCGTTTCTAATCCGTTTGGTCTGGAGAAATCTGGGTGCCTCGTACGGTGTTCTATACCGTAGCGCATTTCGACGGATTATGGACTGTACGCGCCTCTAAGGGTGTTTCGCGTTGGCTAGATATACTGCTTATATGCTCCGTTTTCATATTTATGAGTAGGCACCGTAGCTTGACAGTAAACAACTTCCTCCGCACTAAATCAAGTATGTAATAATTCTTTGCCGCGGGCGCAGAGGTGCCCCTGCACTTTGTGGGAAGTCACGTTGCGAAAGTGAGCGTGATGATCCTATGAGCTAGATATTTGTCCTCTTTAGGGGAGGTGTGGCTCTACTTGAGGAGAATAATTATGTTCAAAACGATCGCGCGTGACACATGTAGAGCGCCTACGCGTGGGACACGGACGATCAGTTCTTCTTTGACGGTTTTGATTGGCTTCTATAGACGTCATTGAGGGCGTCTTGCCTCTACAACGTGTCTATGAGCGGTTCGCGACCATTTCTGCACACCAAGTGAAAAGCAAGATGGCAAAACTCGTGAGTCACTGTTCCCAAGGACCTCTCAGTCCAAAGCAGTCTTTCGGTCTCTTACTCCGCTGAAGATTTGTGATTTCCGTTCATATAATGATATCATACTTTTTCTTCTGTGTCTTTTAAGCCCTATGATCCAGTTGGTAAGTAATACAATCCGTGCTCAGCCCGTCTCAAGGCATGCTGTGCACTGCATCCGGCGAGCGGAAACATAGATAATACATGCGTTCAGCGCCCCGCTAATGAATAGCGCAACAAAACACATCGCCGGGATTACACGCGCCTTGCCATACCGTTAAAGTGTTGTCCCAGCCCCACTGGCTTTTTGAGAGTGAGTAATGGTTCCGGTTTCAGAACGCCACAGCAGTGACACATCTTTCCAGCTGCAACAAAGCCAACCCCATGTATTCTCCAGAGCAGATACCTTGCCCACCACATTTCTATTTTCAAATACAGATATTATAACGCAAGGTAGGTTTTCAGCGTAGCAAGTTCTGGCGCACGGAAGCACCGCACACTACATCCGACCGATTCAAGCCCATTCAGTGGAAGCAGTCCCCGAGATTCAAGTATACACTGGTGGCTCTTCGGTAGCACTCTGTAGGACTGAGGACACAAAGAACATTTGACCAGTGGCGCCATATCTGGTCTACCCCACGCAAGCCACATGTAATTCCTTGAGACTTCATGTTTCTGAGTTATTTGGTGCCTTGTCTATATCGCTTGCACGCTGACAGTTGTGCGTCCTCCGATAAACCTAGCATGGCGAATGTGATCTACGTGCCATAAAAAGCTCACTAACGCATCCTCCCGTTGGCATTTCCGTGCAAGTCAGCAGCGCTAGCCGTCTTGTTAAACTTTCTCGACTTCCTCAAAACTGTACCACGACTTGAACCGCCTTCACCGCACGGATGTTGGAACTGGGGAAGTTTGGGGTTCGTGCGGTGTGCTTCAAGCCGACGTGCTTCGCCAAGCAATTCGAACCTTGAGGTGTGGACTACGGACACACACACACACACACAACTCCAAGGGTATTTTTGTTGGATGTGCTGGAACATTGTCATGGCACGGCTTGTACCTTTGCTGTGTTCAAGTCGCTTGTATTCTTAGGGGAAGCTTCTTTTCAGGCTTCCTAGGACAAAGAGGGCTACGAAATACATACGTTGCAGCGCGAGCTGCTTGAGCTAAGTTCAAATGCTGCTCTAGTCCTTTTTTCAAGTACACACTAAGTTGTAAACCGCGAAGGCTCACGACTGATATCAAAATTAGTAGCGTACATAACACCACCAGGTAAACTTATAAAACCAGTACAATGCTTTTCTCACAGTACTCTAGAGACTAGGCTGTTGTTGTGGCGAAAAAAAAAAACTACAACACAGAATCAGTCAAACAATCTTACAGGAATTTTCCACCAAGGGATCCGCGTGTGCACAACTGTAGCAGTGTCACGCGCGAAGGTGTGAGGTCTAGACCGATGAGGCCGAATGATCTCGGGATGACGTTCCGTTGGAAAGCTAGTCACCCGATCAAAGAATAGGTCAGTCACACACTCGTTCCATTAACATCATTTATATATGGCACTATGAGACGTGATACTACTGATACAAAATTATGAGAACTCAATTAGCGACGAGGCTTTGAGAAACATAAACAAATTGATATTGAAGTTGCGGCTGGTGGAGTGTCGAATTGAGGGGTGTGTCTAGGTGGTGGTGGTAGGGAGCCCCTTGTCGTGGTGAAGTGATGAACAGATGAATAAACAGATCACCGTGTCAGAGATTGTCCACACAACACTAACGATGGATCCAGGGTTGAAGATCAGATAGGACGCAGTCGCACACAGGTCAGAAGAGACACTTTACCAGCGCCGCTCCGAGGCGCCCGCTACGCCACTGAGGTGTGCGACTTGTCCTGGAGATGGCCCGATATCAAATGACCTGTTGTTGGCGTTCGTGTTCTGATCCCTCGCACAGATGATGTCATGTCGAGGCGCCACCAAACAGGTCTCCACTTATTAACAGGATTGGCTGAGGAGGGGGAGGCTTTGTTAGGTGCACGGGGCTGGCGATGACCAGACGCCGGAGCGGCAAAACATCGTTCTGTGTTTCCACCGATAACCGTGTGCCGCTCCGCTCTCAAGGTTTTGCCTAATGGCACTGCCAATATTCTCAAATTACAAGTGCCATCCACTCGAGACGGGCCGCAAAAGCAACAGCGCAGTCAATAGATGGAATGTGACGCGGTGGCTGCTCACGGACCGTGACACGCAGGAATGATCTGTTGCTAAAACATGTGCGATATGGTAGGAATTTTGAACGTGAAGCGCGCTCACATCGATGCCTCGTTATTTAAAGGGGGAATAACGATTAGCTTGTTAGATCAGGCTCTGACGATACAGAAGCAGGCGTAGCCCTTGCAGGACGTGGTTGCGCCTATGCATCTTTCTAGCTACAACAAGTATTCAGCAAAGGTGACACTTTAGTCTGGCAAATTTACGAACACGTTTCCTGACGCATTTCTTCTAACAAAGCTAGTTTTCGGCGTAACAACTTCTTCGACGCACAACGCACCAGCCTTATTCGACAATGCATCCTGAGTTGACACATTCTGAGTCATGGAGGAAGGAAACACAGGAGCGGCCCTTCCAGCGGCCCGTGGGTGGGGGCGGCTGCTTGCATAGGAACGTGTGAGCACTGGGCGAAGAGTAGCGAAGGAATGGTGGAGACGCTCGAGGAATTGTGACGGCTCCAGGGGTTGAGAAGTGGTGGCGAAAAACTCAGCCGGAGGGCGCAGCCGTAGACAAGCTCGGCAGAGCTGCAGCCGAGGTCAGGCTTGAGGGCGGCTCGAATGCCCAGAAGAACGAGTGGGAGGTTGTTCACCCAGTTGGCGCGGTCGTCACAGGCGATGAGAGAGGCCTTCAGGTGCCGGTGCAACCGCTCGACCAAGCCGTTTGATACGGGGTGGTACGAGGTGGTTTGCAGCCTGGAGGTGCCAAGGAACACGGTGAAGGAGGCAAAAAGGCGGCTCTCGAACTACCGGCCACGGTCGGTGGTAGTCCGAGACGGCACGCAAAAGCTGGACACCCAGGTGGTCAGGAAGGTGGCCGCGACGGTCTTTGCAGACATGGCTTCCATGGGCGCAGCCTCGGGCCACCTGGTGTACCGGTCCACGGCGGTCAAGAGGTAGCGGTACCCTGATAAAGAGGGAAGCGGGTCGACGATGTCAAGGTGGACCGTGGTGAAGCGGACATCAGGGGTGTCGAACGTGCCCAGAGGACTGAAGGTGTGCCGGTGAACCTTGGAACGCTGGCAAGCGAGGCAACTTCATGCCCAGGCGCGGATACGGCGGTGCAAGGAAGGCCATACGTAGCGCTCCGCGATGAGTCGCTGGGTAGCCATGATGCCAGGATGAGCCAGAACGTGCAGGGAAGAGAAGACTGCACGCCGGGACGCCAGGGGAACGAGCGGGCGTTGGCGACCAGTGGAGACGTCGCAACAAAGCTTCAGCGTGCAGCCAGGAAGGGGAACGTCTGGCACCTGAAGGGAGGAGGACTGACTGGCGCGAAGCGCCCCAGGGAGCACATCCGGCCGTGAACGTTATTGTGAGCATCATTGTACATACCACTGATCATACCACATACCATTTGTAGATATATGTCACCTGTCACCTCCTCTCATCTGTATATGAACGTTTGGAAGTGAGCCAAGCCACCCATGAACAAATTTTTCCCCACACATAAAAAGAAAAACGCAGTTGCTATGAAACCATGATATGCAAACAAAAGTACTTGCGCAAAATTTTCAGTGTGTGGTTTCACTGCCAGCGAAAAATGCTACAACCGAAGTCGGGCTTACATGACAATGAACTAACCAGCATTTATGTTCCGGCGTGTCCGCCCTGCAAACCGTAACTGTCGACTTTCGTTTACTCAAGACAATGATTTCTACCCTCTGCGTTAAGCGCTAAAATACCGGTATTGCTGCTGGAAAAGTAATAGCTATGACGGCAAAAATTAAGCAGTCTCATCAACATAACAGTTATAATGCGTGTCATGCTTTATCGAGCAAAGTGCATATACAGAACTCTTGAAGCATGACAAGATACACGCTAACAAACAACAACTTACACGCACATTTCTCCTCTCAGAAAATTATTAAGCAACATAATACTCTGAATTTTACCGATAAAACTGAGCGTGAACACAGCTACAAGCACGACAAACGGACAATCTATAAATCACCTACAACAATAACTGACGGCTAACTAACAAACACACCCATTCATGTTTTATGCTAAAGGCATGAGCGATTCGATAGACCAAAGCATACCGCTTGATGAAACTCTAAGAAATGTAGTTTTAAGCCAGCTCTCGCTGCGATAACCGCGTGTAAGGGTCACAAAATATGTGCGAATCCTGGTAAAGTAGCGTGTCTACAACGTGGCTGGTGTGCGGTTCCCGACCGTTTGTGTTAACCAAGTGAAAAGCAAGATGACAAATCTCATGAGTGAACGTTCCCAAGGACCTCTCAGTCCAAAGCAGTTTTTTCTGTTCCTTACTACGCTGAGTATCTGTGATTTCCGTTTACATAATGATACATTCGTGATAATGAAACGTGTGGGCGGTGGGTGCGAGGGACACGCACGATCAGTTCTTGTTCGCTGTAAGGCCGAACACAAGGCTCGTTGTTGGGTTTGAGCTATTTCTTAGTTTATGGATATCATTGAGAATGAGTTTTCTCCACGTCGTGGCTATCGGTGGTTTCCCGATATTTCTGTGAACCCTGTGGGAAGCGAAATGGCACATTTCGTGCATTAATGTCCCCAACAATGACATGAATATTGAACGCAATCAGTGATGAATATTAGTTCGTTACTTCGTATTTGCGTCTGTTCAGACACACAACACTAGGAACATAAAAGCAGAACGGAAGCACGGTTCTGTAGATTTCGAAAAAATGAAGGTAACATTCCCATGAGTTTGAGAGAAGGGATAAGAAGTACGCCTATTCCTGCGTATTTCGTCTCATGCTATCTTATCCGGCATAGTACCATGTGCTAGAAAACTTCTGTCTCGAGGGCAATCAAATGCATCACTTCGCTGTGATGACGATGTCTGTGGCAGTTACCCTCTGATTAAGCGCACACTGGAGCTAGGTATTCTTTGTTTTGCACTAGGCCAAATGATCCCGGAGAAGAATATGTGCCGTCGCGGGAATTGGCTAATACTATACGCGGGAATCGGGAAATGGGGAAAAGGCTCCCCATTTGTAGCGCTTCTGTAAGTGAAATTGCGCAGTGAATAACAGCTGGCTCTCCAAAGTTATTTCATGTGGGATCTCCTGACACAGGCTGTCTGTCGAATTGGAAATGGTTTTTCAGCAAGGTGAAAATCTCAGATGTAGGGGCCACCATCTCCGTAATTTTATTCCGTATACCTCACCCAAATCTGTATTTTGTTGCTCCTGTAAAGATGCGCGTTTGCAAAGGTACGCTCGAGAAGGTCCTTTCGAACAGAAATTACGCTTGGTGCAAGAATTGTGAAGCCCTACAGAAGAGCGCTTTTATGGCAGATATATCCCGCGCTTTTTCTGGGCCAATACACCGCTGGTTGCCCCCAGAGCATATGCCATCTGCGTGCGTTGAATCGCAGTATGGACTTCTCTAAGGAGCTACAACAATCACACTTGGGTTCCGTTCCTAACTTCTCGGATGTCACGCTGAGTCGTGGAGACCCCAAAAGAACACTGTCAGCAGCAGACGAGTGTGACATCTGATCACCGTAGGTAGCACCGAGGGTTCTGAATCCGGAGGACTTTTTGCCATGGCGGAATTCCTTGGCTATCCCGGTATCCCGGAGCGGGATCGGTTTTTTCGTAACCTAGTGCTTCGATCTTGTTTTTCGGCGTTGTCATCTCTTCCAATGTAGTACGCATGTCCTGCTTAATTATGCGCTTCATTCGACTATTTTCACTCATTTAGAAGCATGCTGCTGGTACCTCTGCGCAAAAATGCTGAATGCATTAAACTAAATAATCAATTTTGCAAAACTGTATATTACTCGCATGTAAAAAGTAAAGAGCAAATACATGACACAAACAAACCACACAAGCAACGGGTGTGTTCTGGTTCGCAGTGTATAAAGAATGACGATTAACTTGTTAGAAACATGAATAATTTAATTACAAGACTTTCGTTTAGCAGACAGCACTTCTTCAGCTAACAAAATACATGGTACTGAGATACTTTATAAATGTATAAAAAGTCGCGCGGCCTCGTCACTTACTTTTTATCTACGCGTATCCTCGCAGTGTATAGCATGACGCACTACTTGGCTGCTAACAAAATGATCTCAGGAACGACAGCGCATCCAGACTGCTGTCATGAAGACGTAACCGGAGCCTGGTGCAAAGGTACCTGCAGAGCCAAATACTCTCTCTGCTTCCGCACTGGTGCGGACAACAGTTCATAGGTACTTTGGAAATACCTTCGAGAAAGGTCCTCTTCCACCGGCGTGCCGATGCCACCCAACTTTGAGTCAACGAGACGTGATGGTGCCGCAATCAGGAGGAATTGCGGCCTCTTACCGCGACATAAAAGCCGCCAGTATACCATCTTCCAGCTTTGTCTGGAGTTTAGAGACATCCGCCTGCTGTTGACGCGCCGTCCCTTCGTTGCTTTTGCCGCTGTCATCTGGCTGTGAACGGCTAGGCAAAGCGATCACGTCTCTTTGGGCATCACGACGCGTCCAAAGCTAGCTTAAAAAGAAACATTCGAAGAGAGTGATTGCTCTCAAGGTGTCCCTTTACAATGTAGTCGTAATCAGGGTCTTGTAGCAGATGGAGTTGAGGAGCACGATACGACTACCTCACGAGAAAACTTATTTATTCTGCGTCGACAGCTAGCCACGAATGCAAGTTCACAAAGCGTGCCTCGATGAGGCACCAGACTTCCTCGTCGTCTCTGTGGCCACAGAGTATCGTAGATGCCATGGTACGCCGTTCAAGTAGCCGTACATTTACACTGGCTTTCAGGAGAGAGGCAGATGTCTCAGACTCGTCAGCCGAATATAAATTTAATGGTGTCATGTACCGTGAGCAAGTTCGCACCACGGCGACACAGTGGTTTCAGAAAGTGCGAACTGAGAGGCTTCAAGCCACTCAACTATCTCTGTTTTCTGTTCCACATAAAAGTTTGACAATTTTGCTGGTGAACCGATGTCGTTTAGTGCTTTCTTGACGCCCTGGAGCAAATTCAAGAAGCGCTGAAGTATTGCAACATGAGAATTCTACCTTGGCTAACAGTCAAGAACGATACCAACACCTTTATCATGATCCAGTGGCCCCCTAAACCGAGGCTCTTGATCCGACCCTGCCATGATCATATACGTTACGTGTGTTTGCAAGGCATCGTTGCTCTTCGGCGATCTCCTAAGGTGTAGTACCAGTCTGGGCACACCTGCAATTACATCGGGTGCGTTTTCTTATTCAACTCTGGCAACTCCGAGTTACTCTCAGCCGGCGAAAAATAGCCAGAGTAGCGGAAATGACGTCATAACTCTGCGGCGAAAATTAGCCAGGGAGTGACAACCCTACTCTGAACAAGGGTAGCCGTCGTTCTGCCGTCACACACAAGCTAGCAGACGACGATGCGTCGTCTGCTACCAACCGTCCTGCTGACAGACAATATGGGTGGTGTTCAATTGCGAAATGTAGGACTGGTTAAAAACTGTCGAGCATTTTTAAAATCTGTTGGAGTGCACGCATCTGCGTTAAGTTGTTAAACAGAGTGTCTGCCAGCACTTCCACCTCGTCTCGCCCGTCAGGCCAGTCCGCCATTTTGAGAGCAGAGTAACTCTAGCCGTTCGAAAATTACGGTCAAAGGTGGCTACTCTGGAGTCACGTGATGATAAAGGCTCTGACGTCGTTACCCAACTCCTCGCTACTCCGGTTGAATAAGAAAACGGACCCATCATCCAACGTATGAAGCACGATCATCCCGTCACCGTCTTTTTCATTACTGTCACAGTCGAGAGATTGCTCCTGTCCTCCGTTGAAAGATATATTTTTGTGCTTTGGCAGGATGCAAAGCGTGTCCGCTACTGCGAGTCCATGCGCAAGGCAAAGCTGATATCGTAGACCATCCAGAATCTCGTCAAACTTTACCGTAACTGATGCTCCATATGTAGTAAACCTGGAGACATCGCTCTCAAGCTTGATGTCGAAGTAAAGAATCTTTATGCGGACACCGTCCACACAACGTCCTGCGGCCATGGCATCCTATAGTTCTTACGAGGCCAAGGCCTCAAAACGCCACTCCGCTGACGAAATTTGCGGTCAAGCAGTGAGCGTTAATATTACGGTATTTGCGATTCGTTATCGACGTCCACCCATCCAACGTGAGCGAAAGCTACCGCCTAGCGTCGATTTCTTTCTCACGGTATTGTTCACGCATACCTTCTACTCGAGTGGCGAACATCATCGCATTCGCATTTTCCCGTAGACTTTTTCCGTTCCCGGGTAATTTAATGTCAGGCGTTGCCATGCGCTCACGAATGTCCTCTGACATTGCGATCACGTCAAAGCTATGTCAAACTTTGCAGCCATACGTGCTATCCTTTTTTCGACTGAGGGCTTCGATCTGAGCTGAAACGACTCGGGAGTTGATGTGTAAGAATAATATAAGAAGAATAAGCTACTTTCTTGGTAGGCAAGGAGCATCGTGACTTCCACTCAGTGTATATTCTGCTCCTGGCCTTACTCGCATGTTGACCTTGTGTTACTGCAATTGGGTGTGCAGTCCTTTCGTTGAACAACAGGGTCTTGGTAACTGCTGGTGCAACTAGATATCTCTTTCACCTCTAAAAAGGTGTGGCAACCGCTAACCTTCTACTGCACCGAACTCCCGTAAGACTAAGTTTGGAGATCTCCATTTTCCGCCGGAGACCAAAAACAAAGCGTCTGAGGATCTGAATGTTCTTTGAGACACGTGCGCGGTCACGTGGTACACGAAGTATCACACGATTTTATGCCGCGGAGGTGACGCCGGCCAGTACCGGCTCGCTCCACAAAATCGCTACGAAGGGCCTTTCCTGGGTTTTCTGCCTCCATAGCTTGAACGATGAGCAGCCCTATATTCCAACAACACATGTCTCTTTATTTATTTATTTTTTTTATTTTTTGCAGCGTGCATACATGTAACGTGATGAAGCAAGATCGAAAAGGAAGACAAGTGGAACCGTGTTGTTTCCTTTCTTTTGTTGTCCCTTTCTTTTGTTTGTTGTTTCTCTGCGGATAAATCGTGAAAATTAAAAAAACGCCGCTGCCTAACCGGCTATACCTGTGTTTCTGCTTCTTTCCGTCAGATGGCAAAACGGTCGAACGCGGCGTTGCAGAGTACGATTCTGCGTTCAGTTCCACTTGTTCACTTGGATTCGATGATGTCTGCAACGCCACGTTCGACCGTTTCGCCATCTGACGGAATGGAGCTGAAAGACAGGTATAGCCGATTAGGCAGCGGCGGTTTTCTGATTTTCACGATTTATCCGCAGAGAAATGGACCAGATGGCAGTATCAACATAAAATTTTGGGGCATAATACGTCCTCTTTACGACTTTTGCTTCCCGACACTCTCCTTATTTGTTTATCTTTGTTACAAACCCCGAAGTTTATCTTGGCGAACCCTGTACGTCAGCACTGTTGAGTACGACAACTGGCGCACGGTACAGCTGGTGAGGGCCCTGATACTTGACATTGACACTTATTGTGCCGCCACTAAAAGATGGCTTTCGTGGTTTTATGGACACTAGGCTGAATGTTGAGTCGGTTGGAAATAATGATTCGTCTTATCCTGCAGTCTTGAAACGGGAATGTTATGTTACGGTTAAAGTTGCCGAAGTATCCTCCATTTGAATAGAAACTGGCCACATAATGTACAAGAAAATGTTTTAGTCAGAGCTTGGTGCTCACACGATGTAAAGCGATCTTTAAGGATAGTTCGCAAACTTGCGCTGGATGAGTTCAAGGCACTGAAGCAGTATGGCCACATTGGACTTCAACTAGCGTTTCAGCAACGGCTACCGATTCCTCCGCAATGATGTTGTACAAATAGAGTAATTGCGGGAATAGGTGCCGTTTGAGAATAATAGTCTTCCAAGTTGCAAATAAACTCCAAAACTTTGTAAATGCACACAAATATTGTACAGAGAGCACGTCCAAGGGCCGTTCCGCGAAAACATGGCAAACCCGGAAGAATGGCTGCCTAAAATGTCGCAAGATGCCAGTGGTGGACACACAGCGAGACTCATAAGGAACTATAAAATGTTTTCTGTGATCTCGTGTACGATATTTCGTTGCGTTTTCGCTGAGTTGCTCCTTGAAATTGTCCACCAACTGGAGGGTCATCGCCCATGTCTCGTTCTCCTCTCCCCATCGAACGATGCATAGTCCTCCGGCAACACTCTGCCGTACTCTGTAGTTTTTGCCTAGCGCAACATTAATTTATGTCCCCCAGCATGAAAAGCGTACAGTCCGTTTCTAAGCCGTTAGGTGTGGAGAAATCTGGGTGCTTCGTACGGTGTTCTATAACGTAGCGCATTTCGACGGATTATGGACTGTACGCGCCTCTAAGGGTGTTTCGCGTTGTCTAGATATACTGCTTATATGCTCCGTTTTCATATTTATGAGTAGGCACCGTAGCTTGACAGTAAACAACTTCCTCTGCACTAAATCAAGTATGCAATAATTCTTTGCCGCGGGCGCAGAGGTGCCCCCTACACTTTGTGGGAAGTCACGTTGCGAATGTTAACGTGATGATCCTATGAGCTAGATATTTGTCTTCTTTAAGGGCAGGTGTGGCGCTACTTGAGGAGAATAAATATGCTCAAAACGACCGCGCATGACTCATGTAGAGCGCCTACGCGTGGGACACGGACGATCAGTTCTTCTTTGATGGTTTTGATTGGCTTCTAGACGTCATTGAGGGCGTCTTTCCTCCACAACGTGTCTATGAGCGGTTCGCGACCGTTTCTGCACACCAAGTGAAAAGCAAAATGGCAGAACTCGTGAGTCACGGTTGCCAAGGACCTCTCAGTCCAAAGCAGTCTTTCGGTCTCTTACTCCGCTGAAGCTTTGTGATTTCCGTTCATATAATGATATCATACTTTTTCTTCTGTGTCTTTTAAGCCCTGTGATCCAGTTGGTAATTAATACAATCCGTGCTTTGCCCGTCTCAAGCCATGCTGTGCACTGCATCCGGCGAGCGGAAACATACATAATACATGCGTTCAGCGGCCAGCTAATGAATAGCGCAACACAACACATCACCGGGATTACACGCGCCTTGCCATACCGTTATACTGTTGTCCCAGCCCCACTGGCTTTCTGAGAGTGAGTAATGGTACCGGTTGCAGAACGTCACAGCAGTGACACATCTTTCCAGCTGCAACGAAGCCAACCCCATGTATTCTCCAGAACAGATACCTTGCCCACCACATTTCTATTTTCAAATACAGATGTTATAACCAGTGATGGGCAGTAACTACTCATGAGGTAGTTTAACTACAACTACTAACTACTTCCCTTAAAAGTAATTGGAATTACTAATTAACTACATCTTGCAAAAAGTAATTAAACTATATTTGTAACTACTACAAAGTAGTTTCAATTACTTTTCCAACTACTTTGTGGAAAATGGCTGTAAGAACAATAAAGGTGTCACTAATAAGTAATAATAGACAGCAATATCGGTTGAAGTAATAATTTAATTCGATGTACATTCGTAATGCGTTCACACCATCCTGGTGCCCCTGAGTCCCAAAGCGCTCACCTGTCTGCGGTCATAAATTGGTACAGAGCAGATACAAAACTCTTCTAGTGCTCCAGTGAGCTTCAAATTTTTCCAGAAGGCAATTCAACAAAACAAAGGAAAATATTTTCAGGCCTTCCTGTTCCTTTGGGCAAGTTGACTAACGAGGTGTTAACATAGTGAACTATTAAGAAAAATTGGCTGTTCAGCCCAAAGTCGCATTACAGTTTAAGCGAAGCCATCACCTTTGTAATGCCACATTACTATTCATCTGACATAACACTAGTCCAGTGCTCGAACTGAACTGGCATCGGTGACTCTGCACACAGCTTCCAAATTATATCACAAAAGCACCAATGCCTTGTGCTGGCTGTGCTTACGCTTGAATCAGATTCTTAGCGGACGAAGCCAGTGATCTCAGCACCACCATCTTTTCGAACAGTGTGTCCGAAATTCTGCACCTTCTCGGTGTCAATATCTGGCCAGCTAAGCTAAACAACCTTTCAACAACTGCACTACTGGGCAGTGAAGCGTTAAACTTGACAAAACATGCTTTCAAACAAGGGTAGGTGTACAAAATTTTCGTATCTGTTCGCTTGTCCAAGAGGTACGACTCAAACTCTGACACAATCTTGTCATGCGTGGTTGATCCAACACGCATATCTTGCATGCATGTGTTGTCCACAAAACTGAACAAATTGTCATCGTCCTGGCTGTCCAATGTTGAGCTCTGACTCACTGTGTCCAATCCAAGGTCCATGCCCTCATTGTCATTCATTTGTTCACTCTTCCGGAGGACCTCTTCGATTGCTGCAATGACCTTTTCCTTTGTAGTAAGTTCGCCAGACTGCGAAATGCACGACATCTTGAACCTTGGTACCAACACGGTAGCAATTTTGTATTCATCACTTTGCAGGATGTCTCGGAATCTCTCATCGAGACTCACTTGCAGAACATTTATGAGGGGAACAACGATTTTGTACTTTACTTTACAGATGGCACTTAGCTTGGTTTTGATTCCGAGGACCATTGGGATCACATGCCCCAGGAAGCAGTCCTTTTCCCCTTGAAGCAATTTCATTGCAGCAGCCACTGGAGCCATCACCTTTACGTACGCTTCGAGAAAACAGAAATCGGACTCGGTCATTGAATCACCTTTCAGTTTCATTTCTGAGCTGCACTGTTTAACTTTGTCGATCCCAATGTCCAGCACGCGTTTCACAGCTTCAAAATCCGAAGACCACCTTGTAGATGTGGGGTTGATGAATGTTGTTCCTGTTACCCTGTGGACAATATCGGACATCTTTGTGCTCCGATGTACCGCATTTGACAAGGCCTGCACTTTTCCCATCGCTCTGTCATGTGCGCTCTTGTACGCCGGATTTGACCTTGCTTTGGGAGCATCCACCGAGGCGACTAAGTTGAGTAAATGATTTGCACACCTCTTTTGCGGAGGAAGCAGTGAAGTCAAACCAGCATCGTCGTCAGTAACACTGTTCAGCAATCCAAAAATTTCTTCGCATTCCACTGATTCAGACATGTCGGTGATATCTTCTTCATCCTCGTCACTTTCCTCAACAGTGGCTTCAGAAGTTGCAGAGTCTCTGCTGAACATACGAAATGCCTTTGCAAAATTTGCTGCGTTGTCAGTGACGCAGTCCTTGACCTTTTCCATGATACTGAATTCATTGTAGATGTCGATAAGCATTTCAGCAATCCTTTCAGCAGTGTGCTCATACTTAAATCGTCGGCATGCTATCACGAAACCCTTTCTCTCGAGGGAAGCTGCATCAACATAGTGAACTGTTACTCCCATATATGCCCGATGATGAGAGCTCCATAGATCGGCTGTTGAAGACACCCACAGTGCGTTTGAGATTTCCTCAATTATCTCCGTTTTCTTTTCATAGAACATTGCTGTTATGCGCCGCACCACTGTTCTTCGACTTGGAATTGACAACCTAGGAGCCACTGTTTTGCAGAAGTTCTCAAATCCTGTTCTCTCAACTGTTGCAGTTGGCATCATGTCAGTGACTATCAGTTCTGTAACAGCTTTGTCAAATGCTTCTTGTGTTATCTTCTTGTCGCACGCATTTTCCACAATCTGGCACAGGCTCGCTTGTTTGCTGCCATGGGGACCCTGGTTCGAGTCAGCACTCCTTTGCGCACCGTCGACGTCCCCTTTCTTTTTTCGTCTCTTGCTGTTCTTTTGTCTCTCGTAGTCCGTGAACTGGACAGGATGTTGCTCCTGAGGATGAAGAGGAATAAAAATAATGGTCATATCGGAGCTCGTTGGGAAATTTGTCGGGCGAGAAACTGAAATCTTCCTCACAACGGGAACGTCAAGAGACCGTCACACAACCTAGTATGACTACTGGCGACAGACGCGTAGGAACAAAAAAGAAAAAGAGAAGAAAACGTCCTGCGAGCAGGTACGAGCAACATCTCACCACATACAGGCGTGCGCGCCATTTGCTACATCAACACAGGGTATGCATCGTCCAACGCCATTCAGAAACAAAGGAGCCGGGACATTTTTTATGGTTGACGCCTTGTAGATCACGACAACCAAATGTCTCAGCAAAGGTGCACGCGATGTAGTGAAAGAGGGTATTTGCAATGCGAACAGAAAATGGTAATCCTAAACGAATGTGCACTGCCGCGTTGCCATTAAAATAGGAGTTGCCGTTAATCGGTGGAAATTGTCTATAGCAAAGCACTTGAATACACAGATCATTTATTAACGCAAGTGAATTTACTCACCCGCACGTGTTTCAAGAAGTTACTGGAACTTCTCACGCTGCCGGACAACGTACGACAGGGGCAAAACCGGCACTCTGCAGTGAAGTTTGCGCTTCCCTCCTTGACCTTAACACTCTTGTAGCAGTACTCAATCACGAAGGAGTCCATCCCGACAGTGACACAGGCAATAACGCCGACAAGAAGAAGAACGTGAAACATGCTGCAACAACAACGAACGCATGCTCGCTGCAACCCAGAACGCTAATACTTGGATTGGATTGCCTCCGGCCGCGACCAAGCGGGTGCCTCGGGCTAAGGCGTCTGCTACGGCTTCGCGCGATCACCACGAGGTCGCGGGCGCGGCTTCGTAGTTAAACTACTGTAGTTAACTACAAAAAATGTAATTTAACTACCAACCTGCAACTACATATGACAGAGTAGTTATAATTACCAAGTAACTACTCGAAAAGTAATTTAACTAGTAATTCAACTACATGTAATTGAACTACTGCCCATCACTGGTTATAACGCAAGGTAGTTTTCAGCGTAGCAAGTTCAGGCGCACGTAAGCACCGCACACTCCATCCGACCGATTCAAGCCTATTCAGTGGAAACAGCCCCTGAGATTCAAGTATACACTGGTGGCTCTTCGGTAGCACTCTGTAGGACTGAGGACACAAAGAACATTTGACCAGTGGCGCCATATCTGGTCTACCCCCACGCGAGCCACATGTAATTCCTTGAGACTTCATGATTCTGAGTTATTTGGTGCCTTGTCTATATCGCTTGCATGCTGACAATTGTGCGTCCTCCAATAAATCTAGCATGGCGAATGTGATCTACGTGCCATGAAAAACTCATTCCTCCCGTTGGCATTTCTGTGCAAGTCAGCAGCGCTAGCCGTCTTGTTAACCTTTCTGGACTTCGTCAAAACTGTACCACGACTTGAATCGCCTTCACCGCAAGGATGTTGGAACTGGGGAAGTTTGGGGTTCGCGCGGTGTGCTTCAAGCCGGCGTGCTTCGCCAAGCAGCTCGAACTTTGAGGTGTGCACTACGGAAACACACACACACAGACACACACAAACACAGCTCCAAGGGTATTTTGTGCTGGATATGCTGGAACACTGTCATGGCACGGCTGGTATCTTTTCTGTCTTCAAGCCACTTGTATTCTTAGCGGAAGCTCCTTTTCAGGCTTCCTAGAACAAAGAGGGCTATGAAATGCATACAGCTGCTTGAGCTAAGCTCAAATGCTGCTCTAGTCCTTTTTTCAAGTACACACTAAGTTGTAAACCGCGAAGGCTCACGACTGATATCAAAATTAGCAGCGTACATAACACCACCAGGTAAACTTATAAAACCAGTACACTGCCTTGATCACAGTACTCTAGAGACTAGGCTGTTGTTGTGGCGAAAAAAGAAAAACTACAACACAGAATCAGTCAAACAATCTTACAGAAATTATCCACCAAGGGATCCGCGTGTGCACAAATGTAGCAGTGTCACACGCGCAGGTGCGAGGTCTAGACCGATGAGGCCGAATGAAATTGATATTGAAGTTGCGGCTGATGGAGTGTCCAATTGAGGGGTGTGTCTAGGTGGTGGTGGTAGGGAGCCCCTTCTCGTGGTGAAGTGATGAAAAGATGAATAAACAGATCACCGTGTCGGAGATTGTCCACACAACACTAACGATGGATCCGGGGTTGAAGATCAGATAGGACGCAGTCGCACACAGGTTAGAAGAGACACTTCACCAGCGCCGCACAGTTCCGAGGCGCCCGCTACACCACTGAGGTGTGCGACTTGTCCTGGAGATGGCCCGATATCAAATGACCTGTTGTTGGCATTCGTCTTCCGACCCCTCGCACATATAATGTCATGTCGAGGCGCCACCAAACAGGTCTCCACTTATTAACAGGATTGGCTGAGGAGGGGGAGGCTTTGTTAGGTGCACGGGGCTGGCGACGACCAGACGCCGGAACAGCAAAACATCGTTCCGTGTTTCCGCCGATAACCGTATGCCGCTCTGCTCTCAAGGTTTTGCCTAATGGCACTGCCAATATTCTCAAATTACAAGTGTCATCCACTCGAGACGGGCCGCAAAAGCAACAGTGCAGACAATACATGGAATGTGATGCGGTTGCTGCTCACGGACCGTGACACGCAGGAATGATCTGTTGCTAAAACATAAGCGATATGGTAGGAATTTTGAACGTGAAGCGCGCTCACGTCGATGCATCGTTATTTAAAGGGGAAATAACGATTAGCTTGTTAGATCAGGCTCTGACAGATCAGGCTCTGACGATACAGAAGCAGGCGTAGCCCTTGCAGGACGTGGTTGCGCCTATGCATCTTTCTAGCTACAACAAGTATTCAGCAAAGGTGACACTTTAGTCTTGCACATTTACGAACACCTCTCCTGACGCATTTCTTCTAACTAAGCTAGTTTTCGGACCTCTCCTGACGAACACCTCTCCTGACGCATTTCTTCTAACTAAGCTAGTTCTTGGACGCACAACGCACCAGCCCTATTCCACAATGCATCCTGAGCGCTCATCTTGTAATGGCGTTTTCAAGGTCCTGAAACCCTGGGGACAGGAGGTCATCGCTGTATTACAGCCTTTGCCCCAGGGCACCGTATACTGAGCTCGTACTATAGGAATTCATCTGGTAGATGATGCGGCTCTTGAGTTTTAAGTAAGCGCTTACATCAAGAGAAGTATAGCAAGAGAGGAAAGTCTTCCGATAGGAAACCCTAAGAAGAGGGACCCGCACTCATCTGTACTTTTGCCTTACGACTCCATCCCGTATCGTTTCGCATACGAACAACGTGTTCTTTCTAGACACTTGACGTTCCTGAGGCATTCTGTGTGCTTGCTATCGCTTGTACACTGGCAATGACACGTCGTCTGATGAATCTCGCGACCGTAACTGACGTCCCATCAGAGGCTTACTGGGGCATCCTCTGGTTTCGATTAGCTTATTAAGTATTCCGTGCTGCTCATCCTCCCTACAACGGATAGTGAGCTTGTATTTCGTGTGTGAACGTGAATTCGTGTCCCATCTCTAACGCCATGTCATGGAATGAATGATCCTAGTTGAAGTTGATCATGGTCATAGTTGGAGCTTCGTCCTCTATAAACGAAGGCATGGCGCTAGTTGCGGAGGATGAATAATGTACAGCTATCGTGGTTCGTGGATGTGCGGTACACGGACGATCAGTTCTGCTTTGTCGTACAGCAGGAAACAAGGCTTATTGTTGGGATGAAGTCCTTTATTGGTTTCTAGACGTCAGTTAGAATGCCTTTTCTCCACAGCATTATTTCCTAGCGTTTACGTAAACCAGGTGGAAAGAGAGGTGACATATGTCGTGTGTGAAGGTACGGAAATATCTTCGGACTCCCATTGTTCCAAGCCACTTGCCAATAAGTGGAGAGAAGGAAAGCGAGAAAACAGCAATAGTAAACTCATACCAGAAATTTTATATAATATAATCAAACCAGTCTTCATTCACACAATAACGGTACACGCAGCCAGCCGCTTGTAGGTCCATCAAGGCCCATTTCGCAGGAGAATGTGGGGATTCTCTGCGAGCAACTCACGGAGAAAATAAAGATCGTCGGTGATCGTAAAACACTTTCGGGCGAGTGTCATACAAGCAGACGACGCCGCCATGATGAGATTTTCCGACCTTAAGTGTGTCCGGTCATGGCCGCTAGCGATCGTAGCTCCGGAGAGATTCTGTACAGGCGTGGCAATGCCCACGGTAGCCTACCGTGCGGGACAACCTGGTATGCTCTCACTCACGAATGTGTGACTTTGTGTCACTTTCTGTCTTATTGTTAGGACATTATCTTTGAAGGACGTCATATGCTGATATATGTCTATGTACTCACTATAACACTGTCTAGGCACAGTATGGTCCAAGTTACTAGTGCGCCATAAAAAACACTATTCATCATCATCATCACTGCAACATGTGGAACGCCGTATATGGTGTGAGGTACCGTGCAGCAGGCCTGCAACTCTCTCTGTCTGTCTTGGGAACACGTGTAAAGATGGACGTACAAAGCAACGTTTACATCGTGATAGGCAAGCCTGAGCATCCACCAGCTGGCCTGCACCTACGCCATTCTACCAACGTCTGCATGAAGATCTAGACGCAGTATTCTTCACATAAGAAAACAAGGCAAAGACGCAGAAACAAAGGCTACTTTCACTAGCCAACAAAGACCTATTCGGGAAAGCAAATGGCAAGAACCTTAACTGTCAGGTCTCTACGGCCTTCGTGTCACGCGCACATGATGTCCATCAGGTAACAGAGCCGTTCTATACGTTAAGGTTTGCACAAAGCTATACGAGGTCTTGATTGCTCCGGATGACCATCCATTGGAGGATAATGTTGCGCCTGCGCAGAAATATACTCACGCGAAGGGAGGGGTTAATCGGGCTGGTTTAGTTCGTTGCAGCTGTAGGCTGTTGCAATCCCAAACACAGGGACAAGAAAACAACAAAAACAATGGAACATGTCAGAAGACCAGCGGCTTCAGTAGATATATTTCTTTACTACGTGGCTCTGGGTGGCTTCTACTACTTATGCAAACCAGATGAAATTGAATTTGGTACATTTCACGACTGTTTCTGGATGACCTCTCAGTCTCGAATAGCCTCTTGGTCTTTGGCCCTGATGAAGTTCTGTTGTCTGTCATAGTTCGTTACTTTATGCTATGTGTCTTTGACATAGAGCGCTATGTACTGGAAGTCCTATCTCTCGAAGCAAAAAAAAAAAAGAAGACTTCCAGTTCGCGGACCCTCTAGCGTTCATATTGTGAATTTCAGTACTTCAACAATATCACTCCTTATACTGTCGTGTCCGTTAAAGGCACACCTGCAAAACTAACCGCCTTATCCTGAATCTATATAGCTGCTATATCTGAAGGTGTCCTCGAATTATATGGCATCCTCCAGGCTGTATAAAGCCATACGGTTAGTAGTAATGAAATAATACAAATTAAGGAGTAATTTGATATTTTCCTCCTCTCTCAACCAAAGTTTTGCAATACCCCACCCCCACCCAATTTTTAATTTTCTATTTTTCGTTTAAAACCGCTCATGCACGCATAAGAATGCGATAATATGCGTAGAATATAATTTTCAATCAATGAATTCAATTACCATTCCTTCCAACGCGAGAGGGAGAGAGGAGGAAAATATCAAATTATCATGAACTTGTATCTTCTATGATGAGACACATGAAAAGAAGCGCACATACGCAGAAATACTTTCTAACTCATTTAATAATACAAGTCATTACTACACATACTTAGTGCATTAGGCCATTAATGCATCAGGCTATGTGCTTCAGCGGATTGCAAAACGTCATACCAGGCAGGTTGCAAAGCATTACGTCAGGTGGCAGAATTGTCGTCATCATGGCAGCTTCTGTGGACTACAGAAAAAAAGAAAAAAAACTGTGCTAGCGAGGGAAAAACACGCGCTCACTGAAAAACCTGCATTTACTAGAATTCAACACGGCCACACACTTTTAACCGTGCCCGTACTCTTCTAAACATCTACTGCTAATCATGAACGCTGTCACCGTAAACGTCCTATAGGAGGAGGGAGGAGGAGTGTCGTTGGGAGGAACCCGAGAGGTCTGCCTGCCTGATTAGGCGGCATGTTTCTCGGGAAGGGAAAGGTGGTGGAGAGGAGGAGAGGAAAGGGTGAAGTGGAAGACCGAAGGGAATCCGCTCGGGGGGAGGATAGCTGCGTCCATGGGCCGACTTCAGGGGAACTGTGCCAGCATACGCCTATTACACATCTGAGGGAAACCCAGGAAAAACCCCAGACGGCACAGCCGGCCCGCGGATTCGAACCGCGGACCTCCCAGTCTCCAAGCGCACGCGTTACCGCTGCGCCACCGGAGCTGGTAACGTCCTATATCACTTCAAATCGCGGGCATTAGTACTGCTCAAGATGTAGACGAGTCAACGAAGGAAAGCATACGTGGAGTCGACTCAACAAATTCCTGAGGCTAGGCTTAAGTGGGTGACGACAGGCCTGGGCAGGTCAGGACAAGAATGGCACTGCTCAAGCAGATTCTGTCGAACGAGGAAACACACACAGACAGACAGAGAGCGAGCACTCACATGGCTGCTAGGCATTTCAACAAAAGAAAGCATGCACAAAGAAGAGAAAACTAGGCCTTAAAGATATGCACTCGACCAAAGTGGGAGAGACACTCACCGGCACCGAAGCATTTCCACACACATCACTCAGTCAAAAATAGTCTTCGTCCTAAAGTCGCTCGTCACGAAATCCGTGGCGAGGAGAGCACTAACAGCATGACCGCCACTGAGAGATCCACATGAAGCAACGAAGCGTCCGTTGATTTCTCCGCCAGGGCATCAGGAGCTCCGCACTGTCATTGGTCGTGACGTCATCCGTTCCAAAGGTCGTCCAGAGGGGAGAGCTTCGCAAATCCCCTCTGTTATTCATTAAATACATTAACCAATTATGACGTCACTGTTTATCGAAATCCTGCATTAAAGCGAAATCCAGAGGGGAGCGCACCTACGCCACAACCGTGGCCATAGCTTTTCCTGCAAGAATGAAGCGCTAGTCCACCAGACACCGCGTTGCTGGACGTCATCGTTTCCTCCCTTCGTCTGAGGCAGATCCTCTGCGCACCCAACCACGTACCGTCCTAACGATCGACGTTCCAAAGTTCGCTCCGGCTATCAGGACTGAGGAATGAGTGCCAGACAGGAGTCCTTCATGCTCCCTAGTATTAATTGAATTTACATCACAATATTATTTACTTTACTGCACTATTACTGATTTTAATTCTGATAAAGATTGCAAAAACTCCTACTACTACTACAAAAAGTAGCCCTTGTTCCTGTTATGGAAGATCATATGAAATGACTGTGATTTTTAACATCATAAATTATATTCACTCATTAAGGAAAACACCATCCATGCACAAAGGCTGAGAAGAAAATAACTGAGCCTTGAAATTAAGCGCTATTACCTGAAAGATTTTGTAAACGACTAAATAAACATATAAAAAGTGCTTTTTCTACTTTCAATCATTATGATCCATATCAATAATTTTTGTACAAAAATTCTGTAAACTACTCATCTCTCTTCATGGAAGCTGCTGCTTCTGTCTAAAATAATTGCCTTCATTGAAGACGAGAAAATAATAAATGTCAAAGAACACTCAAAGTAATCAATAGGCTTACTAAATGCGCGAAAATCATCTTTCCTTTCTGATTTTGCTTTTTAAAAGTAGCGCACTATGCTGAAATGCGCACTATGCTGCTATGAGGAAAACGCACTAGTTTTCCTCAGCCCCCTTTCTGGTTGCGACACGATGTGTCATGCAGTGAAGCAGTGCAAGAATGAATAAATTTAGCATATGAAACGCATTTTCACCATTCCGTTTTGCAGCTTGCTTTCATGAGCAGGCACACCACCATCCCTTTTTTGTTCACGTTCGCTATGAAATTTAAATATTATCACTTGAAATGCAGCAAACTGCAGCAGGTTCGTCTCACAGAGACGGACATGTCCATTAAACTTTCCATTCCATTAAAATTTTCATTTCAAAGTGTACTGACAAGCATGACAGAACACACACTAACAAACACTCCCGTTTCTACCGTCCAAAAATTATTGAACCGCGTAATACTACGTACCCTGAATTTTGCCAAGAAATCTAAGCTTGGACAGAGCCACCAGCAGAACAAAGGCTAACACTGAAAAACATAAAGAAAATGAACAACTGACAAACCATAATTACAAGCACACCCATTAATTTCTGCTGTCTGAATTCGCGCTAAATGCGCGAGCGATTCCAAGAGCAAGCACACCGTTTGAAGGAAGCCTAACAAATGTAGCTCGACACAACCCTCACCGCAATAACCGGGTGGAAGGCCACACGATTCACAAAAATCGGCTTTTCTTTCTGGTTTCGCTTTTAAAACACGGCTTCCTTGCAATTAAGCACTCCAAGTTTTTCTTACTTCCCATTCTTTCCTGCAACTTCCGCGTCCTATCATGCAGTGAAGCAGGGCAAGAATTAATAAAAGTATATGAAAGTCATTTTCACCTTTCCATTTCGCAATTTGCTTCCATGAGCAGGCACACAACCGTCCCTTTCTTGTTCACATTGGCTATGAAAATTCAGTAATAATACTTAAATAGTACAAATCGCAGTTAACTCCAGATTCGTTTCACGGAGACGATGATTTCTACCCTCTGCCTTAAGCGCTAAGATACCGGTATTGCTGCTGGAAAAGTAATAGCTATGGCGGCAGAAATTGAGCACCTTCATCAACATAACAGTTATAATGCGTGTCATGCTTTATCGAGCAAAGTGCATATACAAAAATCTCGAAGCATGACAAGATACACGCTAACAAACAACAACTTACACGCACATTTCTCCTCTCAGAAAATTATTAAGCAGCATAATACTCTGAATTTTACCGATAAAACTAAGCTTGAACACAGCTACAAGCACGATAAACGCACAATCTATCAATCACCTACAACAATAACTGACGGCTAACAAACAAACATACCCATTCATTTTTTATGCTAAAGGCATGGGCGATTCGATACAGCAAAGCACACCGCTTGATGAGTCTAAGAAATCTAGTTTTAAGTCAGCTCTCGCTGCGATAACCGCGTGCAAGGCTCACAAAATCGGTGCGAATCCTGGTAAATTAGCATGTCCACAACGTGGCTGTTGGGCGGTTCCAGACCGTTTGTGCTAACCAAGTGAAAAGCAAGATGGCAAAACTCATGAGTCAACGTTCCCAAGGACCTCTCCGTCCAAGGCAGTTTTTCTGTTCCTTACTTTCGCTGAGCATCTGTGATTTCCTTTTATATAACGAAAACATTCGTTCTTCTTCTGTATCTTTAAGGTCCTGTTTGTGATTTCAATCACGATAACAAACTATAAACATGGACGTGTGACGTTCCTCACGACTGCTCGGAGCAGATAAAAGTTCCAGTAAGGAACTAATAAAACGTGCTTTGCCTGTCTCAACGCACACTGCACCCAGCCAACGGAAACGTACATAATCCATGCTTTCAACGGCTAATGAATAAAGGGCCCAACAAACACATCGCCGGGATTACACGCATCTTACGGTATCGTCATCCGGCTCTCTAAAAGCAGAGATAGTGCCGCTGACAGAACGTGAGAACACTTGAACATCCTTCTACCGCAACGAAGCCGAAGTATTCACCTGAACAGATACCATGACTGCCACATTTCCATTTCCAGACACACAGATTCCAATAAAAGGTAGTTCTCAGCCTAGCACCTACTGGGAGGTGCGCCGCTTCGAACGTAACGGAGCACCGTACACTATTCAACACACATATTCAATTCCATCCGGTGGAAACGGTTCCTAATCTCGGTAGCAGTCTCTAGTACCGACGACCCACGCTCATGTGTACGTCTGACGTGCGGCACCATTCTTGGTCTTCCCTGGGTTATTTGGTGCATTGTCTACATCGCTAGTACGCTGAAAATTGTGCGTCCCCGATAAATCTGGTATACGCGAATGAAATCTACGTGCCACGAGTAGCTCACTTGGGCATCCTCGCGTTTGGCATTTCGCTGCAAGTCGGTAGCGCTAGTTGGTGGTCTTGTTAACCTTTTGAACTTCCTCATATCTATTCCACGACTTGAACCGCCTTCACTGCTAGGCCGTTGGAAATGGGAAAGCTTGGGTGCGTGCAGTGTGCTTAAAGCCGGAGTTCTCCGTCAAGCCGCTGAAATCTTGAGATGTGGATTATGGTGTGTACTCAGCTCGAACGGTTTCCTTTTTTTTTGTGTGTGTGTGTGTGTGTGTGCCGCGATGTGCTGCTCATTTTGCCTACACCTCTTCGTGAGCTTGTTTCTCGTATGTGAAAGTAAGGTCGTATCTCACTTCTGTCATCACCTTATGAAAAAAGACTACCCTACCAGTGAGTTCTTTTAGCATCAGGCCTTTCAAGCTTTAAATAGGTTCATCACATTACATTGTAGTTCGACGCACTATAGTCCGAGTAGCTTTTGCGCCAATAAAACTCGCACTATGATTATCATCGTACCAGATAAAGATTGGTCGTCAATAAGAGAAACTCAAGTAACGGAGAGTGGAGATACCGATACAGTCTATTGTAGAACGTGTGGGCGGTGGGTGCGAGGGACACGCACGATCAGTTCTTGTTCGCTGTAAGGCCGAACACAAGGCTCGTTGTTGTGTTTGAGCTCTTTCTTAGTTTATGGATATCATTGAGAATGAGTTTTCTCCACAACGTGGCTATCGGCGGTTTCCCGATATTTCTGTGAACCCAGGTGGGAAGCAAAATGGCACATTTCGTGCATTAATGTCCCCAACAATGACATGAACATTGAACACAATCAGTGATGAATATTAGTTCTTTACTTCGTATTTGCGTCTGTTCAAACACACAACACTAGGAACATAAAAGTAGAACGGAAGCACGGTTCTGTAGATTTCGAAAAAATGAGGGTAACATCCCCACGAGTTTGAGAGAAGGGATAAGAAGTACGCCTATTCCTGCGTATTTCGTCTTATGCTCTATTATTCGGCATAGTACCATGTGCTAGAAACGTTCTGTCTCGAGGGCAATCGAATGCATCACTTCGATATGATGATGATGCCTGTGGCCTCTGATTACGCGCACCAGTTACCCTCTGATTAGGCGCATACCGGAGCTAGGTATTCTTTGTTTTGCACTAGGCCAAATGATCCCGGAGAAGAATATGTGCCGTCGCGGGAATTGGCTAATACTATACGCGGGAATTGGGAAATGGAAAAAAAGGCTCCCTATTTGTAGCGCTTCTGTAAGTGAAATTGCGCCGTGAATAACAGGCGGCTCTCCAACGTTATTTCATGTGGGATCTCCTGACACAGGCTGTCTGTCGAATTGGAAATGGTTTTTCAGCAAGGTGAAAATCTCAGATGTAGGGGCCACCATCTCCGTAATTTTGCTCCGTATACCTCACCCAAATCTGTATTTTGTTGCTCCTGTAAAGATGCGCGTTTGGAAAGGTACGCGCGAGAAGGTACGCGAACAGAAATTACGCTTGGTGCAAGAATTGTGAAGCACCACAGAAGAGCGCTTGTATGGCAGATTTATCCCGTGCTTTTTCGGAGCCAATATACCGCTGGTCGCCAGCGGAGCATATGCCATCTGCGTGCGTTGAATCGCAGTATGGACTAAGTAAGGAGCTACGTATGGTAAGGAGCTAAAACAATCACACTTGGGTTCCGTTCCTTATCCCGTGTTCCGTTCCGTTATCCCGCGCTTTTTCTGAGCCAATATACCGCTGGTCGCCAGCGGAGCATATGCCATCTGCGTGCGTTGAATCGCAGTATGGACTAAGCAGTGTTGTACATATCGCCGTTACAAGTAACGCCGTTACTGTAATCGATACTTTTTCGGTATCGGAGTGCGTATCGCGATACTTTTTAAAATAGGTATCGGAAGAGTATTTCCGTTACAAATTTATGGTAACGCGATCTCCGTATCGTTACCGATACCGATACTTTTTAGTGCCCCACCCTTTCTTCACCGACGACATTTCTCACTCTTGTTCATTGTCAATGGTTCGCCTAGCCCTCGACAAGAAGCCTGTGGACATGTCCAAGTGGTGCTCCGTAACCGGAATTATAGAATTACTATACCAAACACATGTTCACTGCTTTTCTTAGAAACTGGAGAAAATAACCACAACAAAAGAGTTGATTTCAACGAACAGAGGTCAAGTCATTGACAGTACGCTCTGGATTCCACTGCTTAGCTGCCGTGTCGCATTGAGTCACGCTCACATATACTGTGGTATTGTTAACTCCGGATAGGATTCCTTGGTAATCGGACTCCAGGGTGTGTGGGCCTGACACTAACGTAATTGTCATACTGGTCTCTGCCAACTGCCGGAGGGACCACGGCCTGAAAGGATGGCAGAAGACGAGTTCCAGAACGAGCTATTGATAAAAGTCTGCTGTCTTTTTACTGCAAAACTGTTTACGTAAGCGATACAGTATTTCTATGTTGCATCATCTTCGTGTTTCAAACAAAAGTATCGGGCAAAGTATCGCGTTACTTTTTTTTAGTAACGGTAGCGGCATTCGTTACTTTAAAAAAGAAGTATCGTTATCGGTATTTCGATACTTTTTACTCAAGTAACGAGTATCGGTATCGCGATACCATATTTCGGTAACGGGTACAACACTGGGACTAAGTAAGGAGCTACGTATGGTAAGGAGCTAAAACAATCACACTTGGGTTCCGTTCCTTATCCCGCGTTCCGTTCCGTTATCCCGCGCTTTTTCTGAGCCAATATACCGCTGGTCGCCAGCGGAGCATATGCCATCTGCGTGCGTTGAATCGCAGTATGGACTAAGTAAGGAGCTACGTATGGTAAGGGGCTAAAACAATCACACTTGAGTTCCGTTCCTTATCCCGCGTTCCGTTCCGTTATCCCGCGCTTTTTCTGAGCCAATATGCACCGCTGGTCGCCAGCGGAGCATATGCCATCTGCGTGCGTTGAATCGCAGTATGGACTAAGTAAGGAGCTACGTATGGTAAGGGGCTAAAACAATCACACTTGAGTTCCGTTCCTTATCCCGCGTTCCGTTCCGTTATCCCGCGCTTTTTCTGAGCCAATATACCGCTGGTCGCCAGCGGAGCATATGCCATCTGCGTGCGTTGAATCGCAGTATGGACTAAGTAAGGAGCTACGTATGGCAAGGAGCTAAAACAATCACACTTGGGTTCCGTTCCTTATCCCGCGTTCCGTTCCGTTATCCCGCGCTTTTTCTGAGCCAATATACCGCTGGTCGCCAGCGGAACATATGCCATCTGCGTGCGTTGAATCGCAGTATGGACTAAGTAAGGAGCTACGTATGGTAAGGGGCTAAAACAATCACACTTGAGTTCCGTTCCTTATCCCGCGTTCCGTTCCGTTATCCCGCGCTTTTTCTGAGCCAATATACCGCTTGTCGCCAGCGGAGCATATGCCATCTGCGTGCGTTGAATCGCAGTATGGACTAAGTAAGGAGCTACGTATGGTAAGGGGCTAAAACAATCACACTTGAGTTCCGTTCCTTATCCCGCGTTCCGTTCCGTTATCCCGCGCTTTTTCTGAGCCAATATACCGCTGGTCGCCAGCGGAGCATATGCCATCTGCGTGCGTTGAATCGCAGTATGGACTAAGTAAGGAGCTACGTATGGTAAGGGGCTAAAACAATCACACTTGAGTTCCGTTCCTTATCCCGCGTTCCGTTCCGTTATCCCGCGCTTTTTCTGAGCCAATATACCGCTGGTCGCCAGCGGAGCATATGCCATCTGCGTGCGTTGAATCGCAGTATGGACTAAGTAAGGAGCTACGTATGGTAAGGGGCTAAAACAATCACACTTGAGTTCCGTTCCTTATCCCGCGTTCCGTTCCGTTATCCCGCGCTTTTTCTGAGCCAATATACCGCTTGTCGCCAGCGGAGCATATGCCATCTGCGTGCGTTGAATCGCAGTATGGACTAAGTAAGGAGCTACGTATGGTAAGGGGCTAAAACAATCACACTTGAGTTCCGTTCCTTATCCCGCGTTCCGTTCCGTTATCCCGCGCTTTTTCTGAGCCAATATACCGCTGGTCGCCAGCGGAGCATATGCCATCTGCGTGCGTTGAATCGCAGTATGGACTAAGTAAGGAGCTACGTATGGTAAGGGGCTAAAACAATCACACTTGAGTTCCGTTCCTTATCCCGCGTTCCGTTCCGTTATCCCGCGCTTTTTCTGAGCCAATATACCGCTGGTCGCCAGCGGAGCATATGCCATCTGCGTGCGTTGAATCGCAGTATGGACTAAGTAAGGAGCTACGTACGGTAAGGGGCTAAAACAATCACACTTGAGTTCCGTTCCTTATCCCGCGTTCCGTTCCGTTATCCCGCGCTTTTTCTGAGCCAATATACCGCTGGTCGCCAGCGGAGCATATGCCATCTGCGTGCGTTGAATCGCAGTATGGACTAAGTAAGGAGCTACGTATGGTAAGGGGCTAAAACAATAACACTTGAGTTCCGTTCCTTATCCCGCGTTCCGTTCCGTTATCCCGCGCTTTTTCTGAGCCAATATACCGCTGGTCGCCAGCGGAGCATATGCCATCTGCGTGCGTTGAATCGCAGTATGGACTAAGTAAGGAGCTACGTATGGTAAGGGGCTAAAACAATCACACTTGAGTTCCGTTCCTTATCCGGCGTTCCGTTCCGTTATCCCGCGCTTTTTCTGAGCCAATATACCGCTGGTCGCCAGCGGAGCATATGCCATCTGCGTGCGTTGAATCGCAGTATGGACTAAGTAAGGAGCTACGTATGGTAAGGAGCTAAAACAATCACACTTGGGTTCCGTTCCTTATCCCGCGTTCCGTTCCGTTATCCCGCGCTTTTTCTGAGCCAATATACCGCTGGTCGCCAGCGGAGCATATGCCATCTGCGTGCGTTGAATCGCAGTATGGACTAAGTAAGGAGCTACGTATGGTAAGGAGCTAAAACAATCACACTTGAGTTCCGTTCCTTATCCTGCGTTCCGTTCCGTTATCCCGCGCTTTTTCTGAGCCAATATACCGCTGGTCGCCAGCGGAGCATATGCCATCTGCGTGCGTTGAATCGCAGTATGGACTAAGTAAGGAGCTACCTATGGTAAGGAGCTACAACAATCACACTTGGGTTCCGTTCCTAACTTCTCGGATGTTCACGCTAAGTCGTGGAGACCCCAAAACAACACTGTCAGCAGCAGACGAGCGTGACATCTGATTACCGTACGTAGCACAGAGGGTTCGGAATCCCGAGGACTCTTTGCCATGGCGGAATTCCTTGACTATCCCGGAATCGCGGAGCGGGATTGGTTTTTTCGTAACCTAGTCCTGCGATCTTGTTTTTCAGCTTTGTCATCTCTTCCAATGTAGTATGCATGTCCTGTTTAATTATGCGCTTCATTCGACTATTTTCACTCATTTAGAAGCATGCTGCTGGTACTTCTGCGCAAAAATGCTGAATGCATTAAACTAAATAATCAATTTTGCAAAACCGTATATTATTCGCACGTATAAAAGGTAAACCGCAAGTACATGGCACAAACAAACCACGCAAGCAGCGGGTGAGTTCTGGTTCGCAGTGTATAAAGAATGACGATTAACCTGTTAGAAACATGAATAATTTCATTACAAGACTTTCGTTTAGAAGACTGCACTTCTTCAGGTAACATAATACATGGTACTGCGAGACTTTATAAATGTATAAAAAGTCGCGCGGTAGCATGCATTTTGTTACCTGAAGAAGTGCAGCCTACTGCACGAAAGTCTTCTTATTAAATTATTCATGTTTGCAACCGGTTAATCGTCATTCTTTTTACCGCGGCCTCGTCACTTACTTTTTATCTACGCGTATTCTCCACAAAATCGCTACGAAGGGCCTTTCCTGGGTTTTCTGCCTCCATATAGATTGAACGATGAGCAGCGCTATATTCCAACAACACATGTCTCTTTTTTTATTTTTTTTTATTTTTTGCATCGCGCATACATATAACGTGATGAAGCAAGATCGAAAAGGAAGACAAGTGGGACCGTGTTGTTTCCTTTCTTTTGTTTGTTGTTTCTCTGCGGATAAATCGTGAAAATTAAAAAAACGCCGCTGCCTAACCGTCTATACCTGTGTTTCTGCTTCTTTCCGTCAGATGGCAAAACGGTCGAACGCGGCGTTGCAGAGTACGATTCTGCGTTCAGTTCCACTTGTTCACTTGGTTTAGATGACGTCTGCAACGCCACCTGACGCCATCTGACGGAAAGGAGCTGAAAGACAGGTATAGCCGATTAGGCAGCGGCGGTTTTCTGATTTTCACGATTTATCCGCAGAGAAATGGACCAGATGGCAGTATCGACATAAAATTTTGGGGCATAATACGTCCTCTTTACGACTTTTGTTTCCCGACACTCTCCTTATTTGTTTTATCTTCCTTACAAACCCCGAAGTTTATCTTGGCGAACCCTGTACGTCAGCACTGTTGAGTACGACAACTGGCGCACGGTACAGCTGGTGAGGGCCCTGATACTTGACATTGACACTTATTGTGCCGCCACTAAAAGATGGCTTTCGGGGTTTTATGGACACTAGGCTGAATGTTGAGTTGGTTGGAAATAATGATTCGTCTTATCCTGCAGTCTTGAAACGGGAATGTTTTGTTACGGTTAAAGTTGCCGAGGTATCCTCCATTTGAATAGAAACTGGCTACATAATGTACAAGAAAATGTTTTAATCGGAGCTTGGTGCTCACACGATGTAAAGCGATCTTTAAAGATAGTTCGCAAACTTGCGCTGGATGAGTTCAAGGCACTGAAGCAGTATGGCCACATTGGACTTCAACTAGCGTTTCAGCAACGGCTACCGATTCCTCCGCAATGATGTTGTACAAATGTTGTAATTGCGGGAATGGGTGGCGTTTGAGAATAATAGTCTTCCAAGTTGCAAATGAACTCCAAAACTTTGTAAATGCACACAAATCTTGTACAGAGAGCACGTCCAAGGGCCGTTCCGCGAAAACATGGCAAACTCGGAAGAGTGGCTGCCTAAAATGTCGCAAGATGCCAGTGGTGGACGCACAGTGAGACTCATAAGGAACTATAAAATGTTTTCTGTGATCTCGTCTACAATATATCGTTGCGTTTTCGCTGAGTTGTTCCCTGAAATTGTCCACCAACTGGATGGTCATTGCCCATGTCTCGTTCTCCTCTCCCCATCGAACGATGCATAGTCCTCCGGCAACATTCTGCCGTACTCTGTAGCTTTTGCCTGGCGCAACATAAATTTATGTCCCCCAGCATGAAAAGCGTACAGTCTGTTTTTAAGCCGTTAGGTCTGGAGAAGTCTGTGTGCCTCGAACGGTGTTCTATACCGTAGCGCATTTCGACGGATTATGGACTGTACGCGCCTCTAACGGTGTTTATCGTTGGCTAGATATACTGCTTATATGCTCCGTTTTCATATTTATGAGTAGGCACCGTAGCCTGACAGCAAACAACTACTCCGCACTAAATCAAGTATGTAATAATTCATTGCCGCGGGCGCAGAGGTGCCCTCTGCACTTTGTGGGAAGTCACGTTGCGAATGTGAACGTGATGATCCTATGAGCTAGATATTTGTCTTCTTTAAGGGCAGGTGTGGCGCTACTTGAGGAGAATAAATATGCTCAAAACGACCGCGAGTAACACATGTAGGGCGCCTATACGCGTGGGACACGGACGATCAGTTCTTCTTTGATGGTTTTGATTGGCGTCTAGACGCCATTGAGGGCGTCTTTCCTCCACAACGTGTCTATGAGCGGTTCGCGACCGTTTCTGCACACCAAGTGAAAAGCAAAATGGCAGAACTCGTGAGTCACGGTTGCCAAGGACCTCTCAGTCCAAAGCTGTCTTTCGGTCTCTTACTCCGCTGAAGCTTTGTGATTTCCGTTCATATAATGATATCATGCTTTTTCTTCTGTGTCTTTTAAGCCCTTTGATCCAGTTGGTAGTTAATACAATCCGTGCTTTGCCCGTCTCAAGCCATGCTGTGCACTGCATCCGGCGAGCGGAAACATACAAATACATGCGTTCAGCGGCCCGCTAATGAATAGCGCAACACAACACATCGCCGGGATTACACGCGCCTTGCCATACCGTTAAACTGTTGTCCCAGCCCCACTGGCTTTCTGAGAGTGAGTAATGGTTGCAGAACGTCACAGCAGTGACACATCTTTCCAGCTGCAACGAAGCCAACCCCATGTATTGTCCAGAACAGATACCTTGCCCGCCACATTTCCATTTCCAAATACAGATATTATAACGCAAGGTAGTTTTCAGCGTAGCAAGTTCAGGCGCACGTAAGCACCGCACACTACATCCGACCGATTCAAGCCTATTCGGAAGAAAAAGCCCCTGAGATTCAAGTACACACTGGTGGCTCTTCGGTAGCACTCTGTAGGACTGAGGACACAAAGAACATTTGACCAGTGGCGCCATATCTGGTCTACCCCCACGCGAGCCACATGTAATTCCTTGAGACTTCATGATTCTGAGTTATTTGGTGCCTTGTCTATATCGCTTGCACGCTGAAAATTGTGCGTCCTCCAATAAATCTAGCATGGCGAATGTGATCTACGTGCCACGAGAAGCTCATTAGGGCATCCTCCCGTTGGCATTACTGTGCAAGACAGCAGCGCTAGCCGTCTTGTTAACCTTTGTGGACTTCCTCAAAACTGTACCACGACTTGAATCGCCTTCACCGCACGAATGTTGAAACAGGGGAAGTTTGGGGTTCGCACGGTGTGCTTCAAGCCGACGTGCTTCGCCAAGCAGCTCGAACCTTGAGGTGTGCACTACAGAAACACACACACACACACACACACACACACACACACACACACAAACACAGCTCCTAGGGTATTTTGTGCTGGATATGCTGGAACACTGTCATGGCACGGCTTGTATCTTTTCTGTCTTCAAGCCGTTTGTATTCTTAGCGGAAGCTTCTTTTCAGGCTTCCTAGAACAAAGAGGGCTATGAAATGCATACAGCTGCTTGAGCTAAGCTCAAATGCTGCTCTAGTCCTTTTTTCAAGTACACACTAAGTTGTAAACCGCGAAGGCTCACGACTGATATCAAAATTAGTAGCGTACATAACACCACCAGGTAAACTTATAAAACCAGTACACTGCTTTGATCACAGTACTCTAGAGACTAGGCTGTTGTTGTGGCGAAAAAAGAAAAGCTACAACACAGAATCAGTCAAATAATCTTACAGAAATTATCCACCAAGGGATCCGCGTGTGCACAACTGTAGCAGTGTCACACGCGCAGGTGCGAGGTCTAGACCGATGAGGCCGAATGAAATTGATATCGAAGTTGCGGCTGATGGAGTGTCCAATTGAGGGGTGTGTCAAGGTGGTGGTGGTAGGGAGCCCCTTGTCGTGGTGAAGTGATGAAAAGATGAATAAACAGATCACCGTGTCGGAGATTGTCCACACAACACTAACGATGGATCCGGGGTTGAAGATCAGATAGGACGCAGTCGCACACAGGTTAGAAGAGACACTTCACCAGCGCCGCACAGTTCCGAGGCGCCCGCTACGCCACTGAGGTGTGCGACTTGTCCTGGAGATGGCCCGATATCAAATGACCTGTTGTTGGCATTCGTGTTCCGACCCCTCGCACATATAATGTCATGTCGAGGCGCCACCAAACAGGTCTCCACTTATTAACAGGATTGGCTGAGGAGGGGGAGGCTTTGTTAGGTGCACGGGGCTGGCGACGACCAGACGCCGGAACGGCAAAACATCGTTCCGTGTTTCCGCCGATAACGGTATGCCGCTCCGCTCTCAAGGTTTTGCCTAATGGCACTGCTAATATTCTCAAATTACAAGTGTCATCCACTCGAGACGGGCCGCAAAAGCAACAGTGCAGACAATACATGGAATGTGATGCGGTTGCTGCTCACGGACCGTGACACGCAGGAATGATCTGTTGCTAAAACATAAGCGATATGGTAGGAATTTTGAACGTGAAGCGCGCTCACGTCGATGCATCGTTATTTAAAGGGGAAATAACGATTAGCTTGTTAGATCAGGCTCTGACGATACAGAAGCAGGCGTAGCCCTTGCAGGACGTGGTTGCGCCTATGCATCTTTCTAGCTACAACAAGTATTCAGCAAAGGTGACACTTTAGTCTTGCACATTTACGAACACCTCTCCTGACGCATTTCTTCTAACTAAGCTAGTTCTTGGACGCACAACGCACCAGCCCTATTCCACAATGCATCCTGAGCGCTCATCTTGTAATGGCGTTTTCAAGGTCCTGAAACCCTGGGGACAGGAGGTCATCGCTATATTACAGCCTTTGCCCCAGGGCACCCTACACTGAGCTCGTGCTATAGGAATTCATCTGGTAGATGATGCGGCTCTTGTGTTTTAAGTAAGCGCTTACATCAAGAGAAGTATAGCAAGAGAGGAAAGTCTTCCGATAGGAAACCCTAAGAAGAAGGACCCGCACTCATCTGTACTTTTGCCTTACGACTCCATCCCGTATCGTTTCGCATACGAACAACGTGTTCTTTCTAGACACTTGACGTTCCTGAGGCATTCTGTGTGCTTGCTATCGCTTGTACACTGGCAATGACACGTCGTCTGATGAATCTCGCGACCGTAACTGACGTCCCATGAGAGGCTTACTGGGGCATCCTCTGGTTTCTATTAGCTTATTAAGTATTCCGTGCTGCTCATCCTCCCTACAACGGATAGTGAGCTTGTATTTCGTGTGTGAACGTGAATTCGTGTCCCATCTCTAACGCCATGTCATGGAATGAATGATCCTAGTTGAAGTTGATCATGGTCATAGTTGGAGCTTCGTCCTCTATAAACGAAGGCATGGCGCTAGTTGCGGAGGATGAATAATGTACAGCTATCGTGGTTCGTGGATGTGCGGTACACGGACGATCAGTTCTGCTTTGTCGTACAGCAGGAAACAAGGCTTATTGTTGGGATGAAGTCCTTTATTGGTTTCTAGACGTCAGTTAGAATGCCTTTTCTCCACAGCATTATTTCCTAACGTTTACGTAAACCAGGTGGAAAGAGAGGTGACATATGTCGTGTGTGAAGGTACGGGAATATCTTCGGACTCCCATTGTTCCAAGCCACTTGCCAATAAGTGGAGAGAAGGAAAGCGAGAAAACAGCAATAGTAAACTCATACCAGAAATTTTATATAATATAATCAAACCAGTCTTCATTCACACAATAACGGTACACGCAGCCAGTCGCTTGTAGGTCCATCAAGGCCCATTTCGCAGGAGAATGTGGGGATTCTCTGCGAGCAACTCACGGAGAAAATAAAGATCGTCGGTGATCGTAAAACACTTTCAGGCGAGTGTCATACAAGCAGACGACGCAGCCATGATGAGATTTTCCGACCTTAAGTGTGTCCGGTCATGGCCGCTAGCGATCGTAGCTCCGGAGAGATTCTGTACAGGCGTGGCAATGCCCACGGTAGCCTACCGTGCGGGACAACCTATACTCTCACTCACGAATGTCTGACTTTGTGTCACTTTCTGTCTTATTCTTAGGACATTATCCTTGAAGGACGTCATATGCTGATATATGTCTATGTACTCACTATAACACTGTCTAGGCACAGTATGATCCAAGTTACTAGTGCGCCATAAAAAACACTATTCATCATCATCATCACTGCAACATGTGGAACGCCGTACATGGTGTGAGGTACCGTGCAGCAGGTCTGCAACTCTCTCTGTCTGTCTTGGGAACACGTGTAAAGATGGACGTACAAAGCAACGTTTACATCGTGATAGGCAAGCCTGAGCATCCACCAGCTGGCCTGCACCTACGCCATTCTACTAACGTCTGCATGAAGATCTAGACGCAGTATTCTTCACATAAGAAAACAAGGCCAAGACGCAGAAACAAAGGCTACTTTCACTAGCCAACAAAGACCGATTCGGGAAAGCAAATGGCAAGAACCTTAACTGTCAGGTCTCTACGGCCTTCGTGTCACGCGCACGTGATGTCCATCAGGTAACAGAGCCCGTTCTATACGTTAAGGTTTGCACAAAGCTATACGAGGTCTTGATTGCTCCGGATGCCCATCCATTGGAGGATAATGTTGCGCCTGCGCAGAAATATACTCACGTGAAGGGAGGGGTTAATCGGGCTGGTTTAGTTCGTTGCAGCTGTAGGCTGTTGCAATCCCAAACACAGGGACAAGAAAACAACTAAAACAATGGAACATGTCAGAAGACCAGCGGCTTCAGTAGCTATATTTCTTTACTACGTGGCTCTGGGTGGCTTCTACTACTTATGCAAACCAGATGAAATTGAATTTGGTACATTTCACGACTGTTTCTGGATGACCTCTCAGTCTCGAGTAGTCTATTGGTCTTTGGCTCTGATGAAGTTCTGTTGTCTGTCATAGTTCGTTACTTTATGCCATGTGTCTTTTACATAGAGCGCTATCTACTAGAAGTCCTATCTCTCGAAGCAAAAAAAAAAAAGGACTTCCAGTTCACGGATCCTCTAGCGTTCATATTGTGAATTTCAGTACTTCAACAATATCACTCCTTATACTGTCGTGTCCGTTAAAGGCACACCTGCAAAACTAACCGCCTTATGCTGAATATACAGGGTGTCCCAGAAAACGTGTCATTGAATTATAACAAAAAAACTAGGCCACCTAGAATCATGCGGTTAACGGCATTTGTTCTTATTAGGATTTTGCCACCTCCTCATGTGATTGTCATGTATTGTAAGTTTAATTATGTAAATATTTGTAAACTCAACTCGGAAATTTGCCAAGTGAAGGTCACTTTTGTACTCCACCAATATGAAGAGCGAGCAGAATTCGCTCAAATTCATGGCAATTGACAGTGATACCCATGAGCTATCCCATCGAAAAAAATAGCCGAACATCATGCTTTTCCGAGCACCAGACCATAACGCGCGATGACTTTTTGAGCGCAATCACTCAGAGTCCAACGAAAGGAGGTTCCAAAGCCACCCCACAGAGTGATAGTAGAAAAAGAAGCAGTTCCTAAAATTGGGAGAGGGCAAGCATCATCACGGCGAAAGTCGGACGTGATAAGCCGTGCCTGTTTTATCTTTTTCTGCGATGTCGGGGAGGGCTGGGTTTCCAACCTCCTTTCGTCGGACCGACGAAGATTGCGCTGAAAAATTCACTTTGCGCTATCCTGTGGGAGCTGCGTAGAGCATGCTGTTCGGCTATTTTTTCGATGAAATAGCTCCTGGATATCCCTGCCAATTATCATTAATTTGACTAAATTAGACACGCTCTTCACATTGGTGGGGTAAAAAAGTGACCTTTACTTGGCAAATTTCAGACTTAAGCTCGGGAAAATTTACATAAT
Organism: Ornithodoros turicata; assembly: GCF_037126465.1. Lineage (NCBI taxonomy): Eukaryota > Metazoa > Arthropoda > Arachnida > Ixodida > Argasidae > Ornithodoros > Ornithodoros turicata. The sequence continues at coordinate 3,022,343 of NW_026999314.1, forward strand.
TAAACTTAGGTTACGTGACATTCACATCAGGAGGTGGCAAAACCAGAGTAAGAGCAAATGCCGTTGACCGCATGACTCTAGGTGGTGTAGTTTTTTTATTATAATTCAATGACACGTTTTCTGGGACACCCTGTATATAGCTGCTATATCTGAAGGTGTCCTCAACTTATATCACATCCTGCAGGCTGTATAAAGCCATACGGTTAGTAGTAATGAAATAATACAAATTAAGGAGTAATTTGATATTTTCCTCCTCTCTCAAACACAGTTTTGCAATCCTCCACCCCCACCCAATTTTTAATTTTCTATTTTTCGTTTAAAATCGCTCATGCACGCATAAGAATGCGATAATAAGCGTAGAATATAATTTTCAATCAATGAATTCAATTACCATTCCTTCCAACGCGAGAGGGAGAGAGGAGGAAAATATCAAATTATCATGAACTTGTATGTTCTATGATGAGACACATGAAAAGAAGCGCACATACGCAGAAATACTTTCTAAACTCATTTAATAACACAAGTCATTACTACACATATTTAGTGCATTAGGCCATTGATGCATCAGGCTATGGGCCTCAGCGGATTGCAAAGCGTCATACCAGGCAGGTTGCAAAGCATTACGTCAGGTGGCAGCATTGTCGTCATCATGGCGGCTTCTGTGGACTACAGAAAAAAAAAAAAAAACTGTGCTAGCGAGGGAAAAACACGCGCTCACTGAAAAACCTGCATTTACTAGAATTCAACACGGCCACACACTTTTAACCGCGCCCGTACTCTTCTAAACATCTACTGCTAATCATGAACACTGTCACCGTAAACGTCCTATATCACTTCAAATCGCGGGCATTAGTACTGCTCAAGACGTAGACGAGTCAACGAAGGAAAGCATACGTGGAGTCCACTCAACAAATTCCTGAGGCTAGGCTTAAGTGGGTGACGACAGGCCTGGGCAGGTCAGGACAAGAATGGCACTGCTCAAGCAGATTCTGTCGAACGAGGAAACACACACAGACAGACAGAGAGCGAGCACTCACATGGCTGCTAGGCATTTCAACAAAAGAAAGCATGCACAAAGAAGAGAAAACTAGGCCTTAAAGATATGCACCCGACCAAAGTGGGAGAGACACTCACCGGCACCGAAGTATTTCCACACACCATCACTCAGTCAAAAATAGTCTTCGTCCTAAAGTCGCTCGTCACGAAATCCGTGGCGAGGAGAGCACTAACAGCATGACCGCCACTGAGAGATCCACCTGAAGCAACGAAGCGTCCGTTGATTTCTCCGCCAGGGCATCAGGAGCTCCGCACTGTCATTGGTCGTGACGTCATCCGTTCCAAAGGTCGTCCAGAGGGGAGAGCTTCGCAAATCCCCTCTGTTATTCATTAAATACATTAACCAATTATGACGTCACTGTTTATGGAAATCCTGCATTAAAGCGAAATCCAGAGGGGAGCGCACCTACGCCACAACCGTGGCCATAGCTTTTCCTGCAAGAATGAAGCGCTAGTCCACCAGACACCGCGTTGCTGGACGTCATCGTTTCCTCCCTTCGTCTGAGGCAGATCCTCTGCGCACCCAACCACGTACCGTCCTAACGGTCGACGTTCCAAAGTTCGCTCCGGCTATCAGGACTGAGGAATGAGTGCCAGACAGGAGTCCTTCATGCTCCCTAGTATTAATTGAATTTACATCACAATATTATTTACTTTACTGCACTATTACTGATTTTAATTCTTATAAAGATTGCAAAAACTCCTACTACTATACTACAAAAAGTAGCCCTTGTTGCTGTTATTGAAGATCATATGAAATGACTGTGATTTTTAACATCATAAATTATATTCACTCATTAAGGAAAACACCATCCATGCACAAAGGCTGAGAAGAAAATAACTGAGCCTTGAAATTAAGCGCTATTACCTGAAAGATTTTGTAAATGACTAAATAAACATATAAAAAGTGCTTTTTCTACTTTCAATCATTATGATCCATATCAATAATTTGTGTACAAAAATTCTGTAAACTACTCATCTCTCTTCATGGAAGCTGCTGCTTCTGTCTAAAATAATTGCCTTCATTGAAAATGAGAAAATAATAAATGGCAAAGAACACTCAAAGTAATCAATAGGCTTACTAAATGCGCGAAAATCATCTTTCCTTTCTGATTTTGCTTTTTAAAAGTAGCGCACTATGCATAAAGCGCGCCAAGTTTTCCTCAGCCCCCTTTCTGGTTGCGACACGATGTGTCATGCAGTGAAGCAGGGCAAGAATGAATAAATTTAGCATATGAAACGCATTTTCACCATTCCGTTTTGCAGCTTGCTTTCATGAGCAGGCACACAACCATCCCTTTTTTGTTCACGTTCGCTATGAAATTTAAATATTATCACTTGAAATGCAGCAAACTGCAGCAGATTCGTCTCACAGAGACGGACATGTCCATTAAACTTTCCATTCAATTAAAATTTCCATTTCAAAGTGTACTGACAATCATGACAGAACACACACTAACAAACACTCCCGTTTCTACCGTCCAAAAATTATTGAACCGTGTAATACTACGTACCTTGAATTTTGCCAAGAAATCTAAGCTTGGACGCAGCCACAAGCAGAACAAAGGCTAACACTGAAAAACATAAAGAAAAAGGAACAACTGACAAACCATAATTACAAGCACACCCATTAATTTCTGCTGTCTGAATTCGCGCTAAATGCGCGAGCGATTCCAAGAACAAGCACACCGTTTGAAGGAAGCCTAACAAATGTAGCTCAACACAACTCTCACCGCAATAACCGGGTGGAAGGCCACACGATTCACAAAAATCGGCTTTTCTTTCTGGTTTCGCTTTTAAAACACGGCTTACTTGCAATTAAGCACTCCAAGTTTTTCTTACTTCCCATTCTTTCCTGCAACTTCCGCGTCCTATCATACAGTGAAGCAGGGCAAGAATTAATAAAAGTATATGAAAGTCATTTTCACCATTCCATTTCGCAATTTGCTTCCATGAGCAGGCACACAACCGTCCCTTTCTTGTTCACATTGGCTATGAAAATTCAATAATAATACTTAAATAGTACAAATCGCAGTGAACTCCAGATTCGTTTCACGGAGACGATGATTTCTACCCTCTGCCTTAAGCGCTAAGATACCGGTATTGCTGCTGGAAAAGTAATAGCTATGGCGGCAGAAATTGAGCACCCTCATCAACATAACAGTTATAATGCGTGTCATGCTTTATCGAGCAAAGTGCATATACAAAAATCTCGAAGCATGACAAGATACACGCTAACAAACAACAACTTACACGCACATTTCTCCTCTCAGAAAATTATTAAGCAGCATAATACTCTGAATTTTACTGATAAAACTAAGCTTGAACACAGCTACAAGCACGACAAACGCACATTCTATCAATCACCTACAACAATAACTGACGGCTAACAAACAAACATGCCCATTCATTTTTTATGCTAAAGGCATGAGCGATTCGATACAGCAAAGCACACCGCTTGATGAGTCTAAGAAATCTAGTTTTAAGCCAGCTCTCGCTGCGATAACCGCGTGCAAGGCTCACAAAATCGGTGCGAATCCTGGTAAATTAGCGTGTCCACAACGTGGCTGTTGGGCGGTTCCAGACCGTTTGTGCTAACCAAGTGAAAAGCAAGATGGCAAAACTCATGAGTCAACGTTCCCAAGGACCTCTCCGTCCAAGGCAGTTTTTCTGTTCCTTACTTTCGCTGAGCATCTGTGATTTCCATTTATATAACGAAAACATTCGTTCTTCTTCTGTATCTTTAAGGTCCTGTTTGTGATTCCAATCACGATAACAAACTATAAACATGGACGTGTGACGTTCCTCACGGCTGCTCGGAGCAGATAAAAGTTCCAGTAAGGAAGCAATAAAACGTGCTTTGCCTGTCTCAACGCACACTGCACACAACCAACGGAAACGTACATAATCCATGCTTTCAATGGCTAATGAATAAAGGGCCCAACAAACACATCGCCGGGATTACACGCATCTTACGGTATCGTCATTGGGCTCTCTAAAAGCAGAGATAGTGCCGCTGACAGAACGTGAGAACACTTGAACATCCTTCTACCGCAACGAAGCCGAAGTATTCACCTGAACAGATACCATGACTGCCACATTAACATTTCCAGACACACAGATTCCAATAAAAGGTAGTTCTCAGCCTAGCACCTACTGGGAGGTGCGCCGCTTCGAACGTAACGGAGCACCGTACACTATTCAACACACATATTCACATTTTTGTTTCTTGTTTTCTTTCCTTTCCTTTCTTTTTGTTTCTTTTCTTTTCCTTCCCTTTCGTTCTGTTTCTTGTTTTCTTTCCCTTTCCTTTCTTTCTGTTGCTTTTTGTTTTTCTTTCTTTCCTCTGTTTCGATCCCCTTTTTCTTTTTCCTTCCTTTTCTTTTTCGTTTGCCCCTTCCCCCTTTTTTTCGGAATAGCAAGCCGGCTCTTTGCCTGGCTAACCTTTCCTTTCTTTTTTTCTTAATAAACATATCCCCCCCCCCCCCCCCCGGTGGCAACGGTTCCTAATCTCGGTAGCAGTCCGTAGAACCGAGGACCCACGCTCATGTGTACGTCTGACGTGCGGCACCATTCTTGGTCTTCACTGGGTTATTTGGTGCATTGTCTATATCGCTAGTACGCTGACAATTGTGTGTCCCCGATAAATCTGGTATACGCGAATGAAATCTACGTGCCACGAGAAGCTCATTTGAGCATCCTCGCGCTTGGCGTTTTGCTGCAAGTCGGTGGCGCTAGTTGGTGGTCTTGTTAACCTTTTGAACTTCCTCATATCTATTCCACGACTTGAACCGCCTTCACTGCTTGGCCGTTGGAAATGGGAAAGCTTGGGTGTGTGCAGTGTGCTTAAAGCCGGAGTTCTCCGTCAAGCCGCTGAAATCTTGAGATGTGGATTATGGTGTGTACTCAGCTCGAACGGTTTTTTTTTTTTTTTTTGTGCAGCCGATGTGCTGCTCATTTTGCCTACACCTCTTCGTGAGCTTGTTTCTCGTATGTGAAAGTAAGGTCGTATCTCACTTCTGTCATCACCTTATGAGAAAAGACTATCCTACCAGTGAGTTCTTTTAACATCAGGCCTTTCAAGCTTTCAATAGGTTCATCGCATTACATTGTAGTTCGACGCACTATAGTCCGAGTAGCTTTTGCGCCAATAAAACTCGCACTATGATTATCATCGTACCAGATAAAGACTTGTCGTCAATAAGAGAAACTCAAGTAACGGAGAGTGGAGATACCGATACAGTCTATTGTAGAACGTGTGGGCGGTGGGTGCGAGGGACACGCACGATCAGTTCTTGTTCGCTGTAAGGCCGAACACAAGGCTCGTTGTTGGGTTTGAGCTCTTTCTTAGTTTATGGATATCATTGAGAATGAGTTTTCTCCACAACGTGGCTATCGGCGGTTTCCCGATATTTCTGTGAACCCAGGTGGGAAGCAAAATGGCACATTTCGTGCATTAATGTCCCCAACAATGACATGAACATTGAACACAATCAGTGATGAATATTAGTTCTTTACTTCGTATTTGCGTCTGTTCAGACACACAACACTAGGAAGATAAAAGTAGAACGGAAGCACGGTTCTGTAGATTTCGAAAAAATGAAGGTAACATTCCCATGAGTTTGAGAGAAGGGATAAGTACGCCTATTCCTGCGTATTTCGTCTTATGCTCTCTTATTCGGCATAGTACCATGTGCTAGAAACGTTCTGTCTCGAGGGCAATCGAATGCATCACTTCGATATGATGATGATGCCTGTGGCCTCTGATTACGCGCACCAGTTACCCTCTGATTAAGCGTATACCGGAGCTAGGTATTCTTTGTTTTGCACTAGGCCAATACTAGACACGGGAATCAGGAAATGGAAAAAAGGCTCCCCATTTGTAGCGCTTCTGTAAGTGAAATTGTTCTCTCTCCAAAGTTATTTCGTGTGGGATCTCCTGACACAGGCTGTCTGTCGAATTGGAAATGGTTTTTCAGCAAGGTGAAAATCTCAGATGTAGGGCCCACCATCTCCGTAATTTTATTCCGTATACCTCAGCCAAATCTGTATTTTGTTGCTCCTGTAAAGATGCGCGTTTGCAAAGGTACGCGCGAGAAGGTCGTTTCGAACAGAAATTACGCTTGTGGCAAAAATGGTGAAGCACCACAGAAGAGCGCTTGTATGGCAGATTTATCCCGCGCTTTTTCTGAGCCAATATACCGCTGGTCGCCAGCGGAGCATATGCCATCTGCGTGCGCTGAATCGCAGTATGAACTAAGTAAGGAGCTACCTATGGTAAGGAGCTACAACAATCACACTTGGGTTCCGTTCCTAACTTCTCGGATGTCACGCTAGGTCGTGGAGACCCCAAAAGAACACTGTCAGCAGCAGACGAGTGTGACATCTGATTACCGTAGGTAGCACCGAGGGTTCGGAATCCCGAGGACTTTTTGCCAATGCGGAATTCCTTGGCTATCCCGGTATCCCGGAGCGGGATCGGTTTTTTCGTAACCTAGTGCTTCGATCTTGTTTTTTAGCTTTGTAATCTCTTCCAATGTAGTACGCATGTCCTGTTTAATTATGCGCTTCATTCGACTATTTTCACTCATTTAGAAGCATGCTGCTGGTACTTCTGCGCAAAAATGCTGAATGCATTAAACTAAATAATCAATTTTGCAAAACCGTATATTATTCGCACGGAAAAGGTAAAGCGCAAATACATGACACAAACAAGCCACGCAAGCAGCGGGTGAGTTCTGGTTCGCAGTGTATAAAGAATGACGATTAACCTGTTAGAAACATGAATAATTTAATTACAAGACTTTCCTTTAGCAGACTGCACTTCTTCAGCTAACAAAATACATGGTACTGTGAGAGTTTATAAATGTATAAAAAGTCGCGTGGTAGCATGCATTTTGTTAGCTGAAGAAGTGCAGCCTACTGCACGAAAGTCTTGTAATTAAATTATTCATGTTTCCAACCGGTTAATCGTCATTCTTTTTACCTTATCTCGCGGCCTCGTCATTTACTTCTTATCTACGCGTATTATCGCAGTGTATGTATGTATCGATGTGTATCTATCTATGTATCTTTTTACCTTATCTCGTATGGCATGACGCATTACTTGGCTGCTGAAAAATGACCTCAGGAACGACAGCGCATCCAGACTGCTGTCATGCAGACGTAACCGGAGCCTGGTGCAGAGACACGTACAGAGCTAAATACACTATCTGCTTCCGCAGTGGTGCGGTCAACAGTTCATAGGTACTTTCGAAATACCTTCGAGCAAAGGTCCTCTTCCAACGGCGTGCCGGTGCCATCCAACTTCTTTGAGTGAACGAGACGTGATGGTGCCGCAATCAGGAGGAATTGCGGCCTTTTACCGCGACATAAAAGCCGTCAGTATACCATCTTCCAGCTTTGTCTGGAGTTTAGAGACATCCGCCTGCTGCTGACGCGCCGTCCCTTCGTTGCTTTTGCCGCCGTCATCTGGCTGTGAGCGGCTAGGCAAAGCGATCACGTCTCTTTGGGCATCACGACGCGTCGAAAGCTAGCTTAAAAAGAAACATTCGAAGAGAGTGATTGCTCTGAAGGTGTCCCTTTACAATGTAGTCGTAATCAGGGTCTTGTAGCAGATGGAGTTGAGGAGCACGATACGACTACCTCATGAGTCAGGATCAAAACTGATTTATTCTGCGTCGACAGCTAGCCACGAAAGCAAATTCAGAAAGCGTGCCTCGATGAGGCACCAGGCTTCCTCGTCGTCTCTGTTGCTTGGCCGTCACAGAGTATCGTAGATGCCATGGTACGCCGTTCAAGTAGCCGTACATTTACACTGGCTTTCAGGAGAGAAGGGGATGTCCCAGATTGGTCAGACGAATATAAATTTAATGGTGTCATCTACCGTGAGCAAGTTCGCAGCACGGCGACACAGTGGTTTCAGAAAGTGCGAACTGAGAGGCTTCAAGCCACTCAACTATCTCTGTTTTCATAATAAAAGTTTGACAATTCTCCTGGTGAACCGATGTCGATTAGTGCTTTCTTGGCGCCCTGGAGGAAATTCAAGAAGCGCTGAAGTATTGCAACATGACAATTCTACCTTGGCTAACAGTCAAGAACGATACCAACACCTTTATCATGATCCGGTGACGCGTTTTTCTTCGCGTTGTTCTTTTCAACATTTTGAGGCAACAAGACGTTGTAATTTACTAAAGTTGATGAAGGGTTTTTCCGTGACGCTGCCTTTGCGTATGCTTTTGGGTGGCCCTGAAAAGGGCCGTTGTGACACTGATTTGGTCGTCTAGGCACGTGGCCCCTAACATTTGATGTGCCGTCCTCTGAATGCGATGCACTGTTGCTGGCGTTTCGGGTATGCCGAAAACACACTCTCCAGCACTTCTGGATCAAGCGCGCTGACAGCGCACTCTATCATGTCCTTTAATTATTGTACCGTTGATATGCGGCCTGTGTACACCTTCGCCTTCAGGTACCCCCACCGGAAAAAGTCACAAGGCATGAGGTCCTGCGACCGGGCAGGCCATGTCATTGTGGGTGAGCCTCGCCCCATCCATCGTCCAGGGAACGTTTCTGAGAACCACCTTTTTACTACTGTGGCGAAGTGAGGAGGTGCACCGTCTTGCATGAAAACGCACACCTCTTTTTGCATATGTAAAGATTCTACCTCCGGGAAACACTCCCTCTCTATAATCCTCAAGTAGCTCTTTCCCGTCACGGTGTCATCAAAGAAAAAGGTACCGACGACATCTTCGCGCCACAGGCCACACCATACGGTCGTCTTTGGCGACTGCACTGGCTGCTCCAGTAGCCAATGAGGGTTTACTGACGACCAGTATTGGCAGTTGTGCCTATTAACATGGCCGCTAGTGTGGAAGGTTGCCTCGTAGCTAAACAAGAGGAACTGCTGGTGCGCCGGGCTTTCTCGTATCCTGGAAAGCTCATCTTTGCAGAATCGAACTCTGCGAGCGTAGTCGTCTTCTGTTAGGGCGTGCACCACCTGCATTTTGTATGCGCGGAACACATGACGCTTCAGGATCTTGTGAACCGTTGACGTGGAAACGGTGAACAGCCTTGCGGTTCTCCTAATGGACATCTGAGGAGAAGCCTCGTACGACCCTATGATGGCTTGTTCGAGTTCCTCGTTAACTACCACGTTCGTGCGGCTGTGCTTTTTATTCTCTGCTGCACCGCATCCCACAAAGCGGCGTGCCCATCTTAAAATTATCCTGTCACTTGGTGGACGGCGACGAAATCGGTGACGAAATTTTATGCGTACTTGCTTAAGGCCTCGCAATTCTGTGTACCAAAGTACCACATGGGTACGCTCCTGAACCGTCAACTGGCGCATAGCAGGGCACAAAGGATACAAAATACGGCAGAAACAAATGGAACACGAACGAATATAATAACAGGAATAATAGAGTCCAATGAAACTGTATAGAGACACAAAATGAATGAAATAAAAACGTTAGAAAGGCGGCTAAAAGTGTCGTTCGTGCAACAAAGCAATGGCAAACAGATTGTCGTCTGCTATGAGACGGAGCAGAAATGTTTCGCTAGGACGCGCCATACGAACCGCAAAATGTGCAGAAAATATCTAAACAAATCGTTTCAAGCTTCGTTAAACAATGAGTACCACGGGTACGTATCGTGCATAACAGCAATACGCGACCACATGAGTTTGTTTCGGATTCGACGTCACTAGCGTCCCATGCGGAAGCTACAAACAACTATCGGCAGATTGGCGTGTTTACATTGGTATAGCGCATAGGAAATGCCTGAAGAGGAAAGTTTGCGCGGCCGTATTCATTTTGTTGCGCAGTGCCTGATAACGACAATTTTTTTGTAGGGTTTCCTGGCGTAACTTCTTCACTCTGTGGGAGCGGAAGTCTGTCTGTCAAGTCGGCATCGCGCAACACGCGAAAATGTGACTGACCTTTCATAGCACCCACCCTGTACTTTCTCAATGTCAAAGAAATGCTTGACTTCGATGGGGTGCCCAGCTAGCCTCCCGCTACGGCACACTTAATAACAGCACTTCGGATAATAACGCCACTTTGGCGGTGTTATTAGCCTTATTTTATTTTGCAGCACATCAAAGGCCAAGTGAGTGTTATATTACAAAGCAGATATAGACAGGGAGAAATCCTGTGTCTTCAGAAGGGCTCCATGAGAAAGGCCATCATGGTCATTTTGCCAGAGAGAATGGAACTACAGTACCCGTACGCTGTCAAATTAGCGAAATTCCACCAGACTTGAGAGTCCTTGGCCACGCTGCGTATTTAAGTGGTCTGCCAATTAAATTGTGCCGTGACAATAGGTTGCTATGCAAACATATGTTGTGTAGTCCTCCCTGACACGCTGCTTCACGAGTTTAATGCGCTCCGACTTCGCACTGATTTGTATTTCGTCCTTTGGTTCAACAACAGACACAATCGCCCGATCGCTCTGTCTCTCTCTCCCCAGAGAGGAGCGATCAAGATGCCGTTGTCCAACTCTCTTCCTGCGCCAGTAAAACAACAACACCCTCTCCGGCACTTCTGGATCAAGCGCGCGGACAGCGCACTCTATTATGTCCTCTAATTCTTGCACCGTTGATATGCGGCCTGTGTACAGGTACCCTTCGCCTTCAGGTACCCCCACAGGAAAAAGTCACAAGGCGAACCAGTACACCACTGATCACCCTATCGAGTATTGTGCTTTACGGTGCAAGACACCACAATTCGCTGAATGCTCACGTTTATTTCAAAAGCAGATCCAAGTACCAAAGTTCCACCAAACACTCTCCGAGCCTAGTATTCGCTTCGATGAATGCATTGAGTGTGAAGTCCAGTTTTTCGATGTTGTAAACAAGCAGGCTGTGCAGGAGCATCGTGGCAAGTGCTGCATGGATACAGCTGCCTCAAGAGGCCGATGCAGTGCATGCAATACCGAATTTGATCTGTCAGCTTCCTTTCCTTCCACATGACCGATGCTTTTCCTGAGACTTTCACTGCAAGGCTGTTGGGCCTGGTGAAGCGTAGGCTTTATGTGGTGTGCTTTATCCCGAACAGCTTTGAGAACGTGTGGAAAAATCTTGGGCTGTGCCTCGTGTACTGTACACTTTTCTGAGAGTATTTCATGCTGGAAAAGATATGCTGCTCATCCTGCCTACAAGGGTTCGTGAACTTGTACCACATAGCTGTCCAACGTTTCGAATTTGACTAGCTCGAAACAACTTACCAAGATAGTCATATGTGATAGTTGGCAGCGGCACATCATACCTAAACGCAGCATGTAGACTGATAGAACAACTGCAGAAACCACTTACTTTGCACAGAACAAAGCCTGTTCTCATTCCTCTTAGTGATCGTGTAAGTGCTTCTTTCACTGATAACTCCTTCTACCTCCTCTTGCGTATTAGGAATTGCATGCCACGAGGACTGACGTCCATTCCTACCCCACTTATAACACCATGTTATGAAAAAAAGAACACGATTGTATTAGAGCTTTGTTCTCTTTACTTCTTCTTTACTTTGCCTTTGACTTCCGGAACGAAAATAGGCCTACATATGACATGTGGAGATAAGACATGTGGTGCGTGGATGTGGGGTATACGGACAATGAGTTCTTCTTCACAATGCAGAACAAGAGGTCTGCTTTTTAGGCTTAGTCCATTTATTGTGATCTAGGTATCATTGGGAATCTTTTTTGTGTGTGTGTGTGTTTTGTTTTCTCACCACAGAGTAGCAGTGGGTGGTGTGTTGCTATTTCTGTAAGCAATGTAAAAGACAAGGTGACAAAACTCATGCGCTAATGTTCCTAAAGACATCTGAGCCCGGAGTTTTCCTTTAATTTTGTGGGTTCGATGAACATTTGTTGTCTCATACGAGGGTTGTTCAAGTCAAACCGGAACATTTAATTTTTCGCAAAAGTAAAATTAAAGTAAGTAAGCGAGTTAGTTAAGTAAGCGAGAAATTAGTTTTATTTTTCAACGTAGTCTTCAGCTGCACTAATTCATTTGTCCTAGCGTTTCACGGGGGCTTGGATGCCAGCGGCGTAGAAATCCTTACCGGCGCGTAGCAGCCATGATCGGACCGCATTCTTGACCTCGTCGTCGCAGGTGAAGTGGCGGCTCCCAAGGAACGCCTTCAGTGGCCCGAAGAGATGGAAATCGCTGGGGGCGAGGTCTGGACTGTAAGAGGGATGCGGCAGCAACTCACAACCAAGTTCCTGTAAAGTGCCTGTCGTGAGATGCGCGGTATGCGGGCGTGCATTGTCCTACAGGAGGACTCCTTTGGTGATGAATCCCGGCCCTTTTTGCTTCAGCGCCTTATGCACATCTCTGAGAACCTGGCAGTAATATGCACTATTGATGGTGGTACCTATGGGCAGAAAATCAACATCAACAACAACAGCCTTGTCCCAGAAAACCGTGGTCATTACCTAACTCGCAGATCGGGTGCTTCGGAACTTCGTGGTAGCTGGCGAGCCCGGATGCTTCCACTGTTTTTATGCGTTTTTAGACTCAGGAGTGATATGGTGCACCCACGTTTTATCGCACGTGATGGTCCGATCAAGGAACGGCTGTCCTTCAGCGTCGAAACGGTACCTTAGCTCTTGGGAGATTTCCAGTCTTTGCTGCCGGTCAAACACGGAGGGCTGCCTTGGGACCCAACGGGCACTAACTTTCCGAAACTGGAGTACCCGTATTCACCAACCGACTTAAACCATCAGTAGTAAGAGGGCTGCTCGTAGGAGACCGGGGTCCTCGACGTTCCATTGACCCCTGGGCCCTGTGCCGTTGACCCCTGAGACCTTCGCGTATTTTTTCCCGCTTATCGGGTGGCGGTGCGTGTGCGGAGGGTTGTCGCGCGGTTATAACATACATAGACATACAAAGAGGAGTCATACACAAAAAGTACAAGTGAAAATATATTTATCAATGCCAATAGTGTTGCCAATTGTGATGCCAATCAGGTGAAGCAGAAAAACCAAGCCGAAAAACCTTCATCACCTGAAACAGAAGAAATGAAACACAAGACAGTACATATAAAGAATATACATAATTTATTCACTATTGATATATCCAGTTCTCAGAAAACATGAAATCGACATTCATCGCATTGCTTACCAATTGTTCACTTACGGAGCCCCGCACCAACGACCTGAAAGATGACTTATTATTATATGAAACTACATTCGCATTTAATAGTACATACAATACTGCGGCCACACTGGATAATCTGAAAAAGACACATTTTAATATCAACAATCGTACTTCCATTATAGCAACAATAATCTGAAAGAGAATCTCATATTCTACTTTCAATAATATATACATTGCGGCGGCGGCGGTGGACCCCAATAATCTCAAAGAAAATTTCAGACCACGGAACACGAACGACAAGAACGACACGAACACAAGAGGAAATAAAATCTATAACATTACATTTAATCAAAGAAGATATTCTTAATCAAAACAACATAGGAGAATAATCTATCATTTTAACTATCATAAAATCATCCTCGTGACTTAATCTAATCGAACTCTATACAATTTTCATTCTAAGAAACACTGCAAACCTTACTTTGTTTTATGAATCCAACACAGAAAATAGATATGTTAAAATTGAACTTCACCGCATAGCACTCTCCTAGCCAACAACCAGCTCTAATGATATCTGCCCTGATTTCTTGAAGACGGGAGGCGTACGCCTGTTTTGTGACAGTTATGAACCTTTCGAGTGCAATAGGGAATCTATATTGGAGCTTTAATTACAAGTTCTGATAGGTGTATGTAATTAATTGTGAACAGCAGAGGCCTTGGAAGACCACAGAACACGAACGACAAGAACGACACGAACACAAGAGGAAATAAAATCTATACCACTACAAAGAAGATAGATCCTTGTGACATAATCTAATCGAACACTATACAATTTTCATTCTAAGAGACACTACAAACCTTACTTTGTTTTATAAATCCAACACCCAGGCACCATACAGTATGAGAGGATCTCGGTTTTTCTTCAAAGCCCGGAGACATTAACTCTCTGTCTGTGCGACCAAAGCACTGCGCATGCTTTATCGCTCACAGGGTTGGGGGCTATATTCCTTTTCCTTCCTCAAGCAAACAGGGGCCTCTCGAGGCCAGATAAGATAGTACAAAGGCGATATATTTTATTGTGCAGCGCAAATAGATGCTGATGTTATTCGTGGGGATCACTATCTTTTCACATCCTTTCCTTGAAACGGAAGTCTTTCGTCAAAGTGGATGACATAGTCGGCTAAGTTTGTACAGAGGCAATATTTTTTATTGAACATGTAGAGAAAGTCCAAATTACTAAATGATAGCAACTATACTCAATCAAAAATGAGAAACCAATTTAATTACGTGAATTTTTGTAATATCTTGCAACAGAAAGTTCTATATAGATGAACCACACAGAATCAAATATGAAACACAACTCAGAAATATGAGGCATTCCGAACTCGTAGAATATTTTTACTGATGTCAATCACTAGATGGCGCCGACTTATGAAAACCCCCTATTAGGGGGTTTTCTTAAGTCGGCGCCATGTAGTTAAGGCGAGCCAACTACGCTCTGGCAGCGCGCGTCCGCCATATTTTGGGCAAGGATGGAAGCGCTTCCCGCGCGCGGACAGTATAGCTCTGTTCGAACCGCGCGTCTGGGGTGATCTTTTGTCGTCCGCGCCTGGGACTTGGTCTGCTTTCACATCGAAGCATCGCTCTTTTCATGAGTGGATCATCTATCTGCATTTGTAATGGCAGTCTGTTGTTGCGTGCCTTTCTACAGCCATCGTGGCGTGAGAGACGCCGAAGGAAACAAGGCGTGTGCACAAACAGTTTGGCGGCTAAAGTTCACATGGTACATGGCTTTCCAAGTAACTATCGTCAGTAGCGTTCTGTTGCCATTCTTAATGGACGAACTATAAATACCTCGCAGGAGAAAGCATAGAGCATATAGTAGGAAGCATCGGCGAAAGTATGCAACACAGTAAGGTCCCACATTCAAAATACACGACTGGTCTTGAAATGTGCATAAGAAACACAATACAGCATGAAAAAAATATGCTGTACCGCATCTGAAAGTCACGGCGTCGGGAACTTGGCGCCCCCATCGCCCGGCAGCAGCCGCAGTAGCCCCCTCCTGCACTTATGGTTGGGTCGCCGCAGGAGGGAGACCCCCACGTATAGCTGTGCGTGGCTTTCCCGTGTCTGGAGAAAAGGGGATCCTGGTGGTTGAGTGGACCCAGAGGTTGTTTTGGACCCTTCGGGGCCCCTCTGGGAAAGCAATACACCATTTGGCCCGTGCTTCCCATAGACGGGTGGTCCTGGAAGGCCCGGCCGGGACTATTCAGCTAGTCGCCATCCTCCTTTTCATAACTTTTTTTCTTTCTTGCCCGTTCCTCTCTGCCTTCTCTGTTTTCACCTTCTTTGGCGGCAAGGGTCAACCTTGGGCAGTCCTTTCTCTCTTTAAGAAGCTGCACATGGGTATAGTGCGGATGGACGTGTTAACGCGCGGAGCACGTTCCCGTGGTTGGGGTCGGTGGTGGCCGACATGCCACCTGCACTGAATTCAAAAAACATGATCGGGGCCCCAAGAGGCACCGCACGAGGCACATCAACAGCACCCACTTCAATTTTTCGCCTTCGAACCTTGGTATGCAAAGTTTCTTGTTCTGCATGCAGAGGATGGAACAAGGCCACTGTCTAAGATATAGATCTCCTTTCCTGATAGCAAAGGAACTAGAAAAGACCATTGGGAAAACATACAATGCTAAAAAGTTGCCAACAGGAGACTTACAAATCGAAATCAGCAACAGAGAGCAAAGCTCCGCACTCCTTTCTCTCAGAAGAATTGGTGACGTGGGAGTCAGTGTTACAACACACCGGGACTCTGAATATTTTGAAAGGGGTGATATCTGAGGAACAACTCCTTGACTGTTCTGACACTGAGATCCAGGAACCCTTTGTTGCCCAAGGCTACTTATTGTGGATGTTTTCTAAATTCGTTTTTCGGAGAGACAATCAGCACAGGAACCCCAAAATCCTAGCAGCCACAACCGTGGATGTCTAAGCTTTCTTCCTCCCGCGTGGGATGTCGCTACTTGGCCGCGCGCCAAGCCGCCCGGGTGTTTTAAACACGGCTTCCCACGGCTGCGCGCCAAAACCGGTAGCGTTTCATATTTTGCATTATTACTTGCGTTAGGCTGTAATCTGTAACTTCTAAATGCAATGCCCTTTTTTTAGAATGATCGAAGATACCTAGTGTAAAATATCACCTTTGTGCGACCAAATCTTGTGGGGTATTGCACGAGTTGTGTTCCGCATACACGTTTGTGGCACCCAGGTATTGCACGTTCGCCGCCTTCTCAGCGGGGGCCAAGGTCGCCGTGCTTGAAAGCCCGTTCCATGTTCTCGACGTGAAATCATTCGCTAAAATAGTAGGTTTTGCATTTACAGACGGAAACCTCTAACAGATGAAGACATTCAGGCCTTGATATTCGACTGCCCAAGTGGTAGTGAGGATGAGAATTTGGAGAGTTCCGACAGCGGTGGTGAGTACACCAGGCTACCTCAAGCTTCTTCTGGTGACAGTGAAGGCGACAGCTCAGAGGATTCAGATGTAGAGGTGACGTCGACAACAAAGAAAAGAAACGGAGAATCTGGCACTGGGTGAAAAAGGACATTCCTATAAACCGAGGTCAAGAAGTCAGCGTACTGAGGCCACGACCTGGTTTAGAAAGTGCGAAGTCTCCACTAGGCATGTTCTTGAAATTTGTCGACTATGATCTCTTAGAATATCTCACCTTTGAAACCAACAGGTACAGAGTACAGCAAAACCGGATACGGGTACTTCCAGTTTCGCTTTTGGACATGCGCAAATTCCTCGCCATTGTACTCTACATGTCCGTTGTGCATCTCCCGTCAAGAAGAATGTACTGGTCAGCAAATACGCGCCAAGAAGACGTTGCAAGATGCATGAGCAGGAACAGATTTGAAGACATACTCTCTTTATTCCATGCGAGCGACAATGATAAAGAAGTGCCCAGGGGTAGCGACGGTTATGATCGCCTCTATAAGGTACGTCACGTGATCACTGCGCTGAACACTAATTTTTTGGCAAGCATCAGAAATTGAATCGTGTGTCTCGGTGGACGAATGATGATCCCGTTCAAGGGACGTCATTCGCTCAAGTGTACATGCGAAACAAACCCAGTAAGTGGGGATATAAAGCATGGGCTCTAGCAGGGCGCTCCGGTTATGTGTACAAGCTGTACCTTTTTGGCGACAACCTCGTGATGGACGCTCCAGATAGCCCAGAAGGCGTCGGTGATAGTGGGAAGATTGTGCTCCGGCTAACTAAGGACTGTCCGGCAGGGACTCAGGTCTTCTTTGACAACTTTTTTGCTTCAGTGGAACTCTTCGAAGAAATGAAGGCTAGAAATTTTGGAGCAACAGGAACGCTGAGAGAAGGAAGGTCCGGTAACTGTCCATTGAAATCGGAGAGGGTGCTGAAAAAAGAAGGTAGAGGTGCAATGGACTATCGCACAGAGAGAACATCTGGTGTTGTCCTACTGCACCCGGTCCTACTGCAAAAAATGTGCCGTTTATTTGTGCGTGGATGAAGGCGAACTGAACTGCTTCGAAAAATTTCATCGCGCATAGTTTTATCGCACTGTAAGCGGGCCGCTCCGTTCCTGGTTGCAACATATGTGGCACCAATAAAAAACACATTTCTAGCAATTTTACACCAACTTTTTTTTCGTTTCTTGTTTCTGTGGGCCTGATGCCTAGAAAAATATATGCAACGCGTCGAAAGTGTCGTCCCACTTCCCATGGGCAACAAAGGGATGAGGGTGTAATAGCAGCCATGCGAATGGTCATGCGTCGCGATGGTAGGGAAATCCCAACCAAGCATGTGGTCCTTTCTTTCCAACTACACAGACTTCCTTCCAGCGTAAAGGCAGGATATATCGAAAACCCACATATCCATATATCCAAAAACCATATATCCAAACCCACGACGCTGCTTCAAATGCCAGCGCTTTGGGCACGGATCGCAGGCTTGCCGTGGGAAGACCACTTGCCCAAAGTGCGCCGGCACCGAGCAAGACCATGTTGTTGAAGCCTGTCAAAAGGAACTCCACTGTGCAAACTGCAAAGGCAACCACCCCGCCTACTCTCGATCCTGCCCTCGATGGAAGGAAGAAAAGGACATACTTAGAATAAAAATAACACAAGACATTTCGTACAAAGGTGGGAAAACACAGTATGAATTTGGGAAACAAAGGCGGTTACGCCGCAGTGGCGCGCAGGGGAGTGGTGCCACTGACAAAATCCGTAGAGACTCAGACTTCTGAGCCTGTACCCCACACTCCCCAAACAAACGAGAAGCCAGTGGAGCGTTCTCCTCCAGTGGCTCCGGCTGCTTCTCTAGGCAGTCACCAACAAGCCGCGACGTCCTCGAAGGAGGTTGTCGGTGCCCCTATTACGTAATGAGTCAGACCGACCGAAGCTCCAGGTGACCAACACCAACAAGCTTTAATTCACAAGTGCCCCGAATCCCAACCCGAGCCAGGAGCCGCGCGCTAATCGCAATCGCATGCACCTAGTCGCCCATCGTCCTCCTTTAAGTTATGCAACATCATCCCGCGCCGGGACTTGGGGCGCGTCAACTTCGAGGCGACAAAGCCTTTGGACGGGTCGGACGATTGATGACCCGTTGGCCAGACGCAGCGAGCACGCCCGTACGACGCCGTCTCGCCCTCGTATGACGCTTGACACGCGAGCCAACTTCCAAAACGATGGACGGAGATGGTCTTCTTGCACTTGCACGACGTCGCCTTCCCTCAGTTGCGTCTCGGACACTGCTGGTGAGGAGGTTGCGTGCGCTGACCGCAGCTGAAGGAGGTATTCGCGCGTCCAGCGCTTCCAGAACTGCTTCCTTGCCTGATGAATGACACGAAAACTGAGCCGCAGGTCGTTCTGGCGTGATGCATCGGCAGCGAATTCATCAGGCAAAGCCACTGCTCGTTTCCCCAACAGAAAGTGGGATGGGGTAAGTGGCTCAAGCTCCCCGGGATCAGCTCCAATATGCGTGAGTGGGCGGGAGTTGACGATGGCTTCTACTTCACAGAGTGTCGTAGTTAACTGCTCAAAGGTGAGGCGCTTTCTCCCAAGGCAGCGTCTTAGGGCTTCCTTTACAGTTCGTATGAGCCGTTCCCACCAGCCTCCCCACCAAGGAGCTCGCTCAACAATGAATCGCCAGGCGATGCGATGCTGGGTGGCAAAGTCTAGTACATCTCTTGCGCTAACCAGGAGAGGAGGGACGAGCATTTGCGAAAGGTGCGAGCGTCGTCGGAAAAGATGAGGGAGGGTACCCCACGCCTAGAGATGAACCGTCGGAAGGCAAGCAGGAAATCAGGCACGCTCATAGAGGACACAAGTTCGAGGTGGACGGCCCTTGTGACACCGCACGTGAAAAGGGCTACGTACGTCTTGGGAGAAGCCGACCTTGAGATAAAGAGCGGTCCCGCGAAATCTACGCCGACAACTGTGAACGGATTTGCCGGCGTTATACGCTCCCGAGGTAGAGGTGACACTGGGGCTGTCTCAGGTGCGCCCTTAGTCTGCGGCAGGTCAAGCATGAGCGAAGGACACGCCTTGTGGTTTGCTGTCGCGGACAACCCAAAATGTGCTTCAGACCTCGGCGATGGTGTCTTGCACGCCGGCGTGTAGCAAGCGCTGGTGGGCGTCGAGTATGATGAGCTCCGTGAATCGATGCTTAGGCGGTAGGAGGATGGGATGCTTGATCTGGTACGAATCTTGAAGTTGGTGAAGACGACCGCCGACGCGCAGTATTCCGGAGGCGTCGAGAAATGGCTGGAAAACACGTACCGACGAAGATGTCGCAGCAACGCTGCCGTGTCTGAGCGCCAAGATGTCGTCCCGAAAGGCTTTGGTTTGGACATGTGAGACCCATATGGTTTCGGCGTGTCGAAGCTCTTCGGACGTAAGTGGACCCGTTGTACACGGTTGGCGGGGCCTACTGTTGCGGACGAACCTAGCGCACCAAGCCGTAACTCGGAGAAGTCGAGAGAGGGTGCTGTAAGCTGAGAGGTCCATCCAGTTCTGCGTGGCCGACACTGGATGAACGACCACTTCGGTATCGGGAGCTTCCGGTGCAGCGCTCACCGTCGTGCAGGTGTCGTTGACATTTGGGTCTGGAATTGTAGGAGGGCTGATATCGCCTGCGGACAGCCAGGGAGGACCACTCCACCACAGCGGGCTGTTCCGTAGGCACCTGGCGGAGATGCCGCAGGTCACTAGGTCTGCGGGGTTGTCGCGTCCGTTGCAGTGCCGCCATTGTTCCGGTCGTGAAGACGATAAGATTTTTGCCACCATCGACTTGACAAAGGAGGGGCGAGTGTTCGTGTCGCACTGAATCCATTGGAGCGCGATGCTCGAATCCGTCCAGAAGTGAATGGGGGCAACCTTTAAGGCTTCTACCGTCGAGATATGGCGATAAAGACGCGTGGACAGCAGGCATGCCAGCAGTTCCAGACGCGGCAACGAGAGTTCTTTCAATGGAGCTAGACGGGCTCTCGCTAAAAGCAACCGCGTAGAAGTCGTGCCGTTATTGGGGCGGCTGCGAACGTATACTGTTGTGCCGTAGGCCTTGGGACTAGCGTCGGCGAAGCAATGCACATCAAGCAGGGCCTTGCTCTGCGGAAAGACGCTACGCGACAGGTGCAACGCATCGATGCCTGACAGTTCAGCCTTCCATTTCTCCCAGACCACAAGATCTTCCGTTGCAAACTCAGCGTCCCATGGCAACGACTTCGCCATACATTTTGAAACAGGAGCTTGACGGTTACGATGAAGGGTGCGAGATAGCCGAGCGGGTCATAGATGAGGGAGAATGTCTTGAGCACCGTACGTTTCGTAGGAGGATGGGACGCAGACAACGTGAGTGCTCGTTTGACCGAAAAGGTGAGACTATCTGTGTCCCGGTCCCACAACAAGCCCAGCACCTTGATCATTGCGTTGCCATCGGATGCGTTGTCGTAGGAAACCTCGTCCGACAGAAACCGCTCGCGAAGTGCGGATGAATTTGAAGTCCATTTCCGTATATCCATACCGGCTTCCTGGAGTATGTCAATGGTGTCGCCATACACTTGAAGGGCGTCTGGTTCTGACGTGCATCCCACAACCAAATCGTCGACGTAGAACCCTGTACAAAGCCGTGGAACAGTCATCGGGTATCGAGAGGCCACGGAAGCGAGATGATGCTGTAACGTTGCCGCCAGCAAGAAAGGGCTGGATGTGGCGCCGAAGGGGACCCTGGTCATGCGCCACTCCTCAATCTGCGGGCTCTCATGGGCGGCGACGTCCTGCACCCATAGGAAGCGGAGGAGATCTCTATCATCTGTTCGAATACTACTGATTTGTAGATACGCCTTTCTTATATCTGCCGTGAGGACGACGGTGCTGCAGCGAAACACTAGTAATAGATGTATGAGGTCGGCGTTCAGCTTGGGTCCTTTCATGAGGAGACTGTTTAGAGACGGTTGGCCGGGGCAGTGAGACGAGGCATCGAAGACGACGCGGAGCTTCGTTGTTACGGCGTCTTTCCGGATCACGGCGTGATGGGGCATGTAGTACACGTTGTCGGTTTCGATCGAAACATCAGCAACCCGTTCGGCATGACCCTCGTCAAAGTATTCCCGAATGACGGAATCGTAATTGAGAAGTAGCTGCGGGGAAGTACGAAAACGCCGAAACTGCGCGACCAGCCGCTGCGCCGCCGTTACCCGGTTGTTTGCTTCGGCTGGAAGTCCAGAGCCCTTAACCATAAGTGGAACCACATAGCGGCTATTACGCTTTTCTACTTGACTTGAGAAGCAAAGTGAGGCGACGGAGTCGTCGTCGCCGGCAACGTGGTCGGCAATACCGAGGGCGTCCAGACGCCACATCTCTGACGGGTCAATACTCTCGAAGTGATCCTGATCTTCGTGTGCGAGGAAGAAGACTGACACCAACGATGATATCGTTCCACGGACGGGACCCCCGACGTTCTGTACAATCCATCCGAAGATGGTTTCAACGGCTATGAGGTCGGTAGCGAGGCTTTCGACATTACCGGTGACTACCTTCCAATAGTAGTCTGCTCCCACCAACACTCCAATCTCTGCGGTGTGACATGTGTCGGCAAATGGCAGGCCGCGCTCTTGCATCACCCTGATTGTCTTGATGCCCAATGGAGGAACAACGATGTGGCAAAGGTCGTCGACGCCAAGAGCCGTTAAGTCGACAACGGAGTCGCTTTCGAAGAGGGATTCGAGGCGCACCGTGACCTGCTCGCAGCGGTAATGCTTGGGATGCGTCGCCGCAAATGAGAATACAGACAAACTCTCTTCACCCTCGACCTCGCACCTCAGCTGCTGCAAAAGGTCACGTCGAATGAACGTCTGCTGGCTTCCGGTGTCGAGGAGGATGCAAATTTGCCTTCTGCCCGCCGGGCCAGACGCCCACACTGTAGCAGTTTGCAGCCGAGCAATTCCCCCAGTATTCTGCAGACTTGAGGCTAGTGATGGCGTAGTTCGGCTGAGGGTTGCGGAGTCGAATTCTGCCTCCCCGAATGAGAAACGGGTGTCTCGCTGGTGCGCTGCGGGGCATCACGCCTCTGGATGTCGCACAGTACAGAAAGGTGCCGGCCGTGGCAATTGGCGCAGGACAACAGCGCTGCCGTTCTGCACAGTCTTGAAGGATGACCAGGTTTCCCGCATCGAAAACATCAGCCTGTTCGAGATATACGTAGCTTCTTGTCGGCGGGGGACAAATAGACTGTACAGGACTGAAGCGGGTGATCGGTGGACCCACACAATGGGCACGAGTCAGACGGTGGGCGAGAACTCGGACGTAGCTAATGATCCATTAGCCCCGGAGAACGCCCGCTCGTCGCTGCTAGGGCTGAGGCAGTCGCCGGGCTAGGGAGAATGCTTGGACTTCGGCTCGGACGCTGGGAGGCCTGACCAGTTGCACGAGTTAAGGCAACTTCTTCCCGCGTCTCGACTTGGACTTTGAGAAAGGAGATAAGAGCCTCGACGTTTTCCGTCGGCGTATCTACTGCGCCACCTCCTCCGCGGTCTCGACGTGAGGCATCGGTAGCATCGTCGCCGCCGCGTTCTCGACGTGAGGCATCGGTCGCATCTACCCTTCGTTGACGAAAGAGCACACAAAGATCCTCGGGAAGGCACCGCGTGATGACGCGTTCAAGGATAACGGCGTAGTGCTCCCTGGGAACGTCCAACGCCGCAGACGTGCGAAAGGAGACCTCGTCAAGTAGATGCCTTAACTGGGACACCTGTCCAGAACAAGTCACCGGACGAAGAGCTAGTAGCGCGTCGATGTGCTCGGACGTCAATAAACCTGGCCGGCCGTACCTGTGCTTGAGGGCCGCGGTGGCGGTGGGGTAATTGTCCCCATTGATGCGTATGCCTTCGATAGTGCGCCTCGCGTCGTCGACGAGGTAGGACGCTAGATACTTGAACTTCTCGACAGCGGCTAGCGCCTGGTTGGAATGAATTGACACGTCGAAATGCTCCCAAAATTGTTGCCATTCCTGAAGTTTGCCGGAGAACTTTGGGATCTGGAGTTTCGGAAGTGCGACAGACTTCGAGGCATCAGAGCGCTGCTGGACAACGGGCGCCGAAGTCGGGATGTGTCGCAGTGACCGACGTGCTCATGCGATGGCCTCTTCGAGGTTCTGTTCGTATTCCAATGCGCCGCTGAGTTCTGCGTCCAACTCGTCTTCTGGGGTTGCCTCCAAGATGGAGCGATCAAGGTAGTAAAGAGCTTGTCGTGTCGTGATGAGATATTCGAGGACAGCTTTGACGTCTTCGCCCGATGGATTGGGCTGAGCCAACAGGTCGGTCAGGCGAACCATGGTCCTTGTTAAGAAACCACGGGTTCCACCTCGGGTTCGTTTAAGGCGTTCCATGGCTGGCTGCTGGAGCTTTCGGAGTAATCTGGCTTCGATGTGGAGGGCGGGGGTTCCCGGGTTTCGGCACCAAATTGTATTACGTAATGAGTCAGACCGACCGAAGCTCCAGGTGACCAACACCAACAAGCTTTAATCCACGAGTGCCCCGAATCCCAACCCGAGCCAGGAGCCGCGCGCTAATCGCAATCGCATGCACCTAGTCGCCCATCGTCCTCCTTTAAGTTATGCAACAGTAGATAATGCACAGATATTAACTCATGACATAATTTGATCTCTTGT
>NW_026999314.1:3946792-4038791 GCF_037126465.1 Ornithodoros turicata
TGAGCTCGATGTATTGCTCGTGCAGGCCTCGTCCTTGTAGGGCAGAAAATATTGCATGGTGGCTTAGGGTGTCGAAAGCCTTTCTTATGTCAAGGCTGGCGGCGTAGAAAGGTTTATGAGCCTTCTTAGCATGGCGCAGGAGCGCCTGCAAGAGTAGAAGATTGCCGCTGGTGCTCTTGTTGGTTTCGAAGCCTTGCTGTAGTTCG
Source organism: Ornithodoros turicata (assembly GCF_037126465.1). Taxonomy (NCBI): domain Eukaryota; kingdom Metazoa; phylum Arthropoda; class Arachnida; order Ixodida; family Argasidae; genus Ornithodoros; species Ornithodoros turicata. The sequence goes on from NW_026999314.1 coordinate 3,946,999, forward strand.
TGAAAGCTATGTCCGGTGGAGAAGCGGCCCAGCAAAACCCTGGATAACAGCCTGATAATCATAGGGGGCACCGTTATGGGCCGTAACTCCGTGGCAGTGGCAGGGGAAGACTTTTTCGGTATGAATACCGTTCTCGAGCACTTAAGTTCGGGTGGTATCGCCTTGAACCGAAGAATATTGTTCAGTAGCAGAGCCAAAACTGGGGGAGGAATCCTCTTGAGGTCAGAAAGAACACAATGTATTCCCCCGCCGTTACACCATACCTTTTTAATTTTCTCTTGAGATGCAGGATCCGAATGTGGAGAAAAGCTTCGAATGAGTGGAATGGCGTTTATTTGGCTAAAACAGTGAATTTCCCCAAAAAAATGGGTAAAAGGGTGTCGGTTCAAGTGGGATGTGTTGGGGGTCAGCCCATGGTTAAGACCAGGACTAGGCGATGGATTGCCCAGATGGCCCCCAACATTCCCACTTGGTAAAACCGTTAAAATAAACAGTAGAACCAAGCGGTTAAAATACTATAAAAGGGGAACAACCCATAAAACTCTTAATCCGACAAAGGATACCCACAGAGCCGGTAGGTCAGGACAAACTATTAAACAGAACTGTTAAACCGATTAAGTACGATAAGGCTACCAATGAGGACACGCGATGACAGCCATGCGAGATCGCTGCGAGAGAGACCCAAACTCATTAATGTGGCGCGTGTAGAGGCACATGTTCCGCCCCTAGCCCCGAAGCAGAGACCCCTAACTAAGACTGACTTATCAGGAAAGGTTCCCGCCAAGCATAGATATTTTTGTTCTTTAGCTCTGTTGATCTCCTCCAGTGAACTCGGTGAAGCGTCCCAGGCGACAGCCACATCAAGTATAGTCACCGAGTCACCTTCGGAGATCACTATGTCGGGTTTCAACCTAACCCCGGTTGTGGTGGTGAACACCTTCTCCTGGGTAACTGACACGCCGGGGTTGTACTTTTGAATGAGGCGTACTATCTGATTCTCTACGAAATTGTGCCTCTGTACTCGCGGTAGGTGTACTCTCTCACAGCCTTGCAAGATGTGGAATGCTGTTTCCTCTCGTCCGGGACAGAACTGACACTCCCTAGATTTAGGGTCCTCCGCGTGCTTATTAGTGAGTGCTCTTGTTGGATACAAATTAGTTCTTAGCCGGAGGGCTTTGATTCTGTCCCCGTCTTTTAATAAGGCGCTATCATGGTAAAGCCACGTGTTACCTACAGGTTCCCTCCTGTGAGCGAATAGGGAGCGGTTGTTATAAGATGCTATCGAATGGGACACGTAAGCTTTCTTTGCTGACTGTAACGCAGCCGCGAGCTCCGTCTGAGATGTTATACCTGATGGGACTCCCAGGAAGGATGAAAGGCGCCTCTCGTGATCCGATAGCGTAGCCAAAATGGCGTCCACGAAAGGAAATCGCAGGCGGGCCATCCTGGCGAGGGCCTTGAGTTGCATGGTAGCAGCTGTCCATTGAAGATGTAGGAGTCCAAGTCCTCCCTCCCGAGCTGGTAAGTGGATGTGGGCTGTTGGAAAGGAGTGGGGTAGTTGCAGGATTTGCTTGATAACAATTCGCAATGACTTCTCCCTCTTTCCCGCCTCGCCCAAGACCGCAAGGGAATTGGCAAGGATATACAGGTATCGTGGGGTTACGAGGGTATTGATGCACCGTACCCTTTGAAATGGCTTGAGTGAGGCGTGCCTGATGATTCTCAGAGTCTTCTCGGACAGTTCGTCCTCCGCCTGGGGCCCCCTGTTTGAGTATATACTGAGCCCTAAGTATCTGGTTGGAACATTCTTCAGGCGAGGATGAATCATTGTATCGCCTAAGGGCAGTGGTGAGATCTCGTAGTTAAACCATTTCTTCCTTCCGTCATATCGCCACCCCAGATATTGAGTTTTGGAGGGGTTAAGTGTCAGACCAGTTGATTTTAGAAACTCCTCAGTACTGAGGACGAGAGTCTTCAACCCCTCAAAGCTCTCAGACAACAATACTATGTCATCGGCAAAAGCAAGTGCCGAGGCATGGGCATGATCTACTGTCACTCCTAGTCCTGATGAATTCAATTTGTGCAGGAGGGTATCCAGGACGATGTTAAATAACAGCGGGGATAAGGGATCCCCCTGTTTGATCCCTCGGCGTACCGGCACTCTTTTGCCGTCCGACTTCCCGTCGAGATGGAAGGTGGTAGAACATCCCGTATACAGGTGCTCGATGAACTCCACATAGTGTTCCGGGAATCCTCGTTGCCGCAGGGCATTAAAGATGGACTCATGCGCCAGCGAATGAAACGCTTTCTTCAAATCAAGGCTTGCGATGAATAGACTCATCTTCTTCTTTTTCATGATTTTCTTTGTAGCTTGTAGCAGAAGGAAGTTTGTGCTGGTGCTTCTGTCAGTCTGGAAGCCCCCTTGCAGGGGGTGAAATTGGGTACCCAGAGACAGCCTGCCGAGAATCACCTTTGAGAGAAGCCTCGTAAGCATAGGAGTGACCGTGATGGGCCGTAGATCCCCAGCCGAACTAGGAGAGGCTTTCTTCGGTATGAAGACTGTTCTCGATATCTTGAGGTCTTCTGGTATCTTCCTGTAGTGCCAGAAATTGTTGAGGATGTGGGTAAGTATGGTGGTCGGGAGTCGTTGGAGGTCACTCGCACGGATACCATCTGGACCGGGAGAGGATTTCGCATTCATGCTTCTAAGAGATGCCTCTACCTCTTCAGCTGAAAACGGCATGATGGGATATGTTCCCGTCTGAGCAGGAACACCGTACGAAATTGGTGAGCGCTCCAGCGGTTCATTCGAAGAAAATATAGGGTCATATGTTGTGTGGACGTCTTCCAGTGAGATGGCGTCGCCGCCCAGCTCGCTTTCGAGCATGATGTGATGTGCCAAGACCTTAGGGCCTTTGTGGTAGAGGTGCTGATGTTGTGCAAACCGCTCTTGCTTTCTTGCCCTTTTGGAGCTCCGCCTCGACTGGAATTGTCTTCGAGATCTCTGTTTCTTGCCCGTAGGCCCGGTTGAATTGACGCCAAAATGCCTGTATATTGCCTTCAGATCTTCCATATCAAGAGGGGCCAGCGTCAAATTGTGACCCAAAGCGGGATCAAAGATTCCCTCCGCTTGAACCTCTTCGAGGCACAATGCAGTTCGTTGTTGCGGGGCCATGGGTTGGCTTGCAGGCCGTGCTCTTGTCTGCTGAGTTGCTTCCTCCTCTTCGACCCTACGAAGGGTGTTTCGATAGCGCTCCTGATGTCGCATCATTCTTATCGACATTAAAGATCGTGAGGTGAAGGTCTTCGCCAATTCTTGATTAATGTATGGGTGGCCTTTTATCTGGATCTCGGCTCTAGCCAGAGCGACGATTTCTGGGTCCGTCCAGCGCCCGTAAGATAAGGGTCCCGCCGCGCCCCCAGGCGCGCGTCCAGGAGGGACCAAGCCCGGCTCCGGGTCCGGCAGCAAATCAGTTGGACCGCCGTATCCGAGAGGCGCCGAGTCCACCTCAGAAGAGGTGACCACAGCTGGTGAGAGAACGTCAAGTTGTGGGGGTTCTGCCCCTGCTGCCACTATGGCTTCCGCCAACTCCGATATGTTGGAGAGCTCTAGCTCTTGAGATAGGCTAGCAGCAGGGACGCCTAGCCCTCTAGACGAAACCGTCTGAGTTTGAGTAATAGGGCAGGCCTTAGACGAGTACCCCTGAGGGTCTCTTGGTTCTCTTTCAGATACCGCGGCAGCCCGCGGCTCCGCATTTAGGGAAGTAGGGTATGCCTGAGCCTCTTCGGGGGAACCACCCCCCGACACTGAGCTGCCAGCCCCCGAGTCGGGCAAAGCCCCCCCCCCCCCCCCGACCGCACACCCTGACGCGCAGCGGGGCCCTCCGTCACTTGTTCCTGAGCTTGGGATGTGCCTTCAGGTAGAACTGTTCTTGATCTTGACTCAGTCGCTGAAGCCGAGGGACCTTCAACTCTCAAGGAGGCGGGAGCAGAGCCCGTTATCCGGTCATCGTGAGCAAGGGCCATGGGCACCATTGCAGGAGGAGCCGATCCTCCAGGGATCGGTGATACATCTCGTTGGGCACCAAGACGCCTTTTGCATTTGGTATGATGTGAGCTCATACTTTTGGCGCAGCTGAGCTCTTTGATGTTGCAACTGGAGCATCTCCAACTGATGAAGGTGAGGTGGTCATTGACGTAATGATTTTGATATTTCTCTCTGGAAGATAATCTTTCTCCGCAGATATGGCACCTGAGCTCCCCTGGAGGGAACTCCACTGTGTATGAGTCCATCCTTGGACCGTCAGCTCTTTGGGAAGACAGTGGGGCTAAGCTCGAGCCTCAACCCGCCTTTATTTAACAATAAATTCGCAGACCAAAAAGTTGGCCCCACTGCGGGTAACACACCCGCGGCAGGCCACTTAGCCGGGTTCGCCTAGATGAACCCGCCCAGGGGGGACCACGTGGAGGTGGGCCTGCCTGATTGTCGAGCATACACTGCAGAAGAAAAGGCTTCGAAATTCGCAGAAGACACACAGAGGGCACTCGACAATCACCCCCCCCCCCCCCAGCAGAAAGAACACAATATATTCCCCCGCCGTTACACCATACCTTTTTAATTTTCTCTTGAGATGCAGGATCCGAATGTGGAGAAAAGCTTCGAATGAGTGGAATGGCGTTTATTTGGCTAAAACGCAATCTGTCCCCAGAAAAATGGGGTAAAAGAGATGGGGAAAAGCAACCAAAAGTGGATGGCCTTGGACCCAGGCCTCAACCAAGGTCAAGGTCAGCCTTCCGGCCAAAGGGTCCAAGGCAACCACTTTTATTAAAATCAAATAAAAGTGGGAAACCCCAAGGATAAATTAAAACTACCACAAAGATGGTACGGTCGCAGAGAATAAAAAAGCGTCTGTGCTCCGTAAAAACAAAGGTACTTCAAATCATACGATTGAAACGGGAGAGACATATAAGGCTTCCTACAAGGACTTTGGCCGCCAGCCAGGCTATGTCTCCCTTGGTGAAACCGAGGTCGCGTAGTACTTTACGGGTGCCAGCACGAGTACCCCCTCTTGCCCCAAAGGCAAGGCCGTGTACGACAAAACGTTTGTCGGGGTAAAACTCGGCTAGGCAAGTATACTTGGTGACCTTGGCTCTGTTTATATCAGACAATGTAGTTGGGCTTGCGTCCCAAGCTATGGCAGTATCGAGCACAACAACTTCGTCACCTTTTGTGACGATCAGATCAGGTTTTAATCTGACACCTGAGGTTGATGTTAAAAGTTTCTCTTCTTCGACAACTGCCTCGGGGCTGTGTTGGCGTATCAATCTAGAGACTTGTTTGGTGATAAAGTCGTGCCTGGCCACACGCGGGAGGTGTATCTTTTCGCACTGCTGAAGAATATGAAAAGTAGATTCAACAGCTTGTCCGCAGTGTCGGCAGTCCCTCATCTTCGGGTCGCGGGCGTGCTTGTTTGATAATGCCCGCGTGGGGAAAAGGTTTCTTCGTAACCTTAACGCTCTTATTCGGTCCCCGTCTTTTATTAGCTTGGAATCACAAGCGAGCCAGGCGTTGCCTGAAGGCTCCTTCGTATGGGAGAAAAGGCTTTTGTTGTTGTAGGCAGCCTGTTTTCGTTGCAAAAATTCCTTGCGTAGGCTAAAAAGTGCATCATTCACCTCACTTCGTCCTGTGATCCCCATCGGGATTCCGAGGTGTGTGGACAATCTTTGGAGGTTCTCACGAAGTCCATTGCACAAGATCACGTCAATGAAAGAGTCGCCGAGTCGCGCCATGCGGGCCATGGCCTTAAATTGGATCGCTGCCGCAGTCCATTCGATACAAGGTACTCCTAGACCGCCTTCACGGTTTGTTAGATGAATGTGAATACTTGGAAAGGAGTGCGGCAAATGGAGAGTAGACTTGACCAAGTTCCTTATTGTCTTGTCACGCTTGGTAGCTTGTGAGAGCAAACCAAGTATATTGGCCGCTTGGTAAAGACATCTCGGGACGATCAGTTGTTTAATACACTTCAGTTTTTGAAATTGCTTCAGAGCAGCAGATTTAATAAGGGCGGTCATCTGCTCCGCCATGTCGTCCTCGATCCTGCTAGGCCTATTGACGTACAATTTGATGCCGAGGTAGCTAATCGGCTTGTCTCTTCCGCAGGGTTGGATCGTTCGGCCACCTATGTCCAAAGGCTGTATATTGTAGTCAAACCATTTTGCTATCCCATTGTAGCGCCACCCGAAATATTGGGATTTGGCGGGGTTCAGGATGAGGCCGACGTTGCTAAGGTAGCTCTCCGTCATTCTTATCAGGGACTTCAGACCCTCCAGGCTCGACGAGACCAATAGGACATCGTCCGCAAAGGCCAATGCTGCGGCGTGTTGCTGTTCAATTTCCACCCCGAGGCCTGACGTGTTGGCCACCTGGAGGAGGGGATCGAGTACGGTGTTGAAGAGAAACGGCGAGAGGGGGTCTCCTTGCTTTATGCCTTGATTTACAGGCACCCCCCTCCCGTCCGTTTGTCCATTCCAGAAGTACGTGGTAGAACATTTGCTATAGAGATCTTGGATAATGTCCGCGTAACATTCTGGAATATCCCTCCCCCTTATGGCCGCCCCGATGGCCTCGTGGGAAACGCAATCAAAGGCCTTGCGTACGTCGAGGCTCACGCCATAGAGGCTCTTCTTCTTCTTCTTGCAGATTTTCATGAGAGCCTGGAGAGTCAGCAAGTTGGTACTTGTTGCTCTGTCATCCTGAAACCCGCCTTGTAGGGGGTGAAAGGAATTTTCGGAAGAAAGCCTCTTCAACAGGATGCGAGAATACAGCCTGAGGAGCGTAGGTGTCATGGTAATTGGCCGGACGTCGGCTGCTGACTGAGGTGTGCTCTTTTTGGGAATGAACACAGTTTTGGACTTCTTGAGACCCTCTGGGATCCTTTTGTGGACAAAGAAGTTGTTGCAAATATGGAGCAAAATTTTTGATGGTACGGCCATTAGGTTTTCTACAGTGACTCCGTCAGGGCCAGGTGCTGACTTTTTATCCATCGCTCGTAAACCCGAGACCACTTCGTCGATCTCCAAATGTGCAACTTCGGCCGTTGTCTTGGTCACGGATGGCAACTGGACCTCGCAGGCAGCTGAAGGTCCCGACAACAAGGGGTCGTAAAAAGTATGTATATCCTCTAGGGAGATAGCTATACTCCCGTTGTCGCCTTCCGTCATCAACTGGTGTAATAGTATTCTGGGCCCCAATCTGTACAGTCTCTGGTGTTCGTAGTATCTCGCCCTCTTGCGTTCACGTCTATTGGCTGGTTTCTGAGCCGGGGCCTGATCCTTCTGCAGTCCTCTTCTGGACTTCTTGGTCAGGAGATTAACTCCAAAATGCCCGAAAATCTCCTGAAGATCAGTCATGGATAGAGGGCCATCAATGACCCGATGCACTAGCGAGGCGTCCGAAATCCCGGCCTCGAGGAAATCTTGCATGGTTGCGGTATAAGCTGGATCGCCATCATCTTCAATGTAGGCGGCCACCTGAGCAGACGCCCCCGCGACCCCCGCAACCGCGGCCCCAGCCAAGCCCGGCGCCACCCCCTCGCCAACGGACAGCCCGCCACCACCGGCTGCCACCACAGTGCCAGAGGCAGTCGAAGATCTCGGTTGAGCAAAAATGCTCGCCTCTTGCCCATTGCAGACATTTGTGACTGAGGCGTCCGAAGACAAACCTCGCGGGTTGGGAAGGTTCGAAGAGCTGTTACGTAAGGGGGGACTTAGTCCCGCCCACGCTAGCATGGAAGCCAGCTGTGATATTTCACTGCTCTCAGTGTCACTTGAGTACTCCAAAGACCCGCTGGGCATGGGATGAGTGTTTGTGGCTTCATAACCATTGGCTTCGTTCACAGTGTCAGTGAGGCGGGACAAATCCATCGGGTCGGCGACGACGTCGGGCACGCCCGGGACCCCGCTCGCGCCAGCCACGGGAGCGCCCGCCCAGGCCTCCGTCAAGGCTCCATTGGGCGTTGTCTCGAGGCGTGATATCGGATCTATCATGATGTCCAGGGACTCTTCAAGGGATCGTTCAACTAGCTCCTCCTGGGTAAGCGCCTCCAAGTCGCTAGACAGATGTCTGGTCACTGCATGAGTGGGATCAGAAGTCGAGGTGTTGGTAATGACTTCAATGTTCGAGCTTCCACAAGCTGCTTCTCCGACCGTAGACACTGCCACCTCAGGGGTCGACAAATCAGGTGCGGGAGGTAGGCTCTTGGTAAATATAGGCCCAGGAGCTGACATGAGCGCTGAGGTGGGATCTTTAAGGGCCATTTCAAGAATCCCTTTGTACTTAGATTGGTGCCGCTGCATCCGAATAGCCATCAGCGAACGTGTTGGGAAAAGCTTCGCCAACTCTTGGTTAATAAAAGGGTGGCCGCTCAACCTCACTTCGAGATTGGCTAGAGCACGGAGCTCTGAATTCGTCCATCGGCCTTGAGACATAATTTCCTGCTGGTCCAACTGGGTTCCAGGCAGAGATGGTAGGGGAGCCGAAGCAGCCGTGATCTCTACTTCTGACGACGTCGCCCCTCTAGTCGCAGATTCTTGGGTAGCAGAGGGGTTGCGACGGTTACATTTGGTAACGTGAGAAGAAATTGAGCGAACAAGGTCAAACGTCCGCTCCTGGCAGATGGAGCACTTCCATTTGATATTGGTATTATGAGCCTCAGCGTAGTGTTGCTGATATTTCGCTCGAGATGATGAGGAAGCCCCACAGACTTCGCAAACTAAGTCTTGGGGAGGGTAGAGGATTACTTTGTCATCCATCCCAAAAGCCGGGGCACAGAGCAGGGGGGAGGAAGGAGAGAGGTACGAAACCAGGCAGAGTACCTAGTTCTCAAAAAAGAGGGTCTAATAACTGGGAATCTCCTCTCTCTGCGGGTCAAAGACCCCGCGGCGGACCACTTAGCGGGAGCCACTTCTGGCTCCCGCCCAGGGGGCACGACGAGGACGTGGGTCCGCCGGGTTGCCAAGGCAAAACACACTGAAGAAGAGTCGACCAAATTGCACTAGGGACAAGCCACTAGCTAGCTGCACAACGACACGTAGACAGCAGGGGGAACCTTGGCAACCACCCCCCAACACAAACGAAACACAACGAAACAACCCCCAACACAACGAAAGAACACAATATATTCCCCCGCCGTTACACCATACCTTTTTAATTTTCTCTTGAGATGCAGGATCCGAATGTGGAGAAAAGCTTCGAATGAGTGGAATGGCGTTTATTTGGCTAAAACGACTATTTCCTCAAACGAGGTAAGAAAACGACAACAACAGAAGTGGGTGTCTTTGGGGCCAGACCGCAGAGGACCACTCCCCGCAGCCAGCCAACAGGCTAACAGGCCCCAAAGCAGCCACCTTTATAAAAGCGATAAAAGTAGCTGAGACTAAAAGAAGAGGGCTATCACACAAGATGGTCAGAAGTCGTCATAAAAAGACATCCCGTGCTCATAAAAACGAACCAATGGAAACCAAACCAATGGAACTCCTACACCATGTTACCAAACCTGGTCAGACAGATAAGACTGCCGACCAACACCTTGGCCGCCAGCCACGAAACATCGTTATTCTTAAGGCCAAGCTCTTTCAAGGCCCTTCGTGTCCCAGCACACGTTCCCCCCTGGCACCAAAACAGAGACCATGTACTGCAACTCTCTTACCAGGGAAGGACTCGGCAAGGCAAACATATTTAGCCTCTTTGGCCTTGTTGATATCAGTCAGTGTCGGTGAACTGGCGTCCCAGGCGATCGCTACGTCCAATATCTGGATCTCATCGCCTTTCATAAAAATTAAATCTGGCTTCAAACGGACGCCAGTTGTTGAAGTTATCAGCTTTTCCTCGATCACTGTGGCCTCAGGGTTGTATTGGCGAGTCAAACGAGCGATCTGTTTAGAAATAAAATTATGCCGCTCAACCCGGGGGAGGTCAACCTTCTCGCATTCCTGGAGAATGTGGAACGTCGTCTCAGGCCTCTGGCCGCAATGCCGGCAATTCCTGGCCGCGGGGTCACTGCGTGTCTGTTTGAGAGGGTGCGAGTGGGATATAAGTTGGTGCGCAGACGGAGAGCCCGAATACGGTCTCCGTCCTTCATAATGCGAGAATCGCAGCCCAACCATGAGTTGCCCAAGGGCTCCTTCCTATGGGCAAACAGGCTCTTATTGTTATAACTTGCGATTCCCCTATCCCAGTACACCCTCTGCAGACTCTTCAAGGCGTTATTAACTTCATTACGGCCCGTGATCCCCTCAGGGATGCCAAGGTGTGTCGACAATCGGGTAATGTTCTCATGCAGCCCAGAAGTCAGGACGGCGTCCACAAAAGGATCTGCCAGCCTCACCATCCGGGTTAGGGCCTTAAACTGGACCGCCGCAGCAACCCATTCTAAATGTAGAATGCCAAGTCCTTCCTCACTGGCCGGGAGGTGAACGTGGGGACTGGGGAACGAGTGCGGTAGGTGCATTATCTTTTTAACCTTATTGCGAATAGCCTTGTCGAGCTTGGTAGCCTGCGAGAGTAGTCCCAGTACATTGGCAACTTGGTATATATATCTTGGTAATATTAGCTGCCTCAGGCACTTAATTTTTTGAAAAGGCTTTAGCAGCCGAGCAGATCAAGTCGATCATTTTCTCTGTTAGGCAGTCGCGGACTCTAGAAGGTCTGTTGACATATATATCGATACCTAGGTACGTTATCGGGTTATCCTTCCCTTTCTTGTGGACCAACCTGCCGCCAATAACTATCGGGGTGATGTCGTAGCTGAACCATTTGGTTCTGCCATCATATTTCCAACCGAAGTACTGAGATTTCTCCGGGTTAGGTACAAGTCCAGCCTGGCCGAGATATTCCTCCGTCTGCCCAATCAGGGCCTTCAATCCCTCCAGGCTTGAAGAGAAGAGCATTACATCGTCTGCAAAGGCCATTGCGGCTGCGTGCCTGCCTTCGATTTGTAGTCCCAAGCCAGAACCATTAATAGTTTGCAGCAGCGGATCAAGAACAGCATTGAATAGGTAGGGTGAGAGGGGGTCACCTTGCTTAATACCCTGTCGAACGGGTACCCTCCTCCCATCAGTCCCTCTATTCCAGTAAAAGGTGGTAGAGCATCCGCTGTAAAGGTCTTTGAGCACTTCTATGTAATGCTCGGGGATGCCTCTACCAGGCGCCGCTGCTGCAATGGCCTGGTGCGACACGCAGTCGAACGCCTTCCGAACGTCTAGGCTAACCGCATATAAGCTCTTCTTCTTTTTCAAGATTTTCATAATGGCCTGGAGGGTCAACAAGTTGGTTCTTGTTCCACGATCGTCTTGAAACCCTCCCTGAAGGGGGTGGAAGGAATTCTCGGCCGACAAACGCCGGAGAAGTAATCTCGAGTACAAACGGCATAGCATCGATGACATGGGGATCGGTCGGACATCACTTGCCGATTTCGGAGCTGTCTTCTTTGGAATAAAGACTGTCTTTGAGCTCTTTAGGTCCTCAGGTATGGCCCTGTATACGAAAAAGTTGTTCATGATATGCAACAGTATCCTAGAGTCCACCGCCATCAAGTCGTTCACAGAAACTCGGTCAGTGCCTGCGGCAGCCTTTCTGTCCATGCCAGCAAGGGCCACTCTCACATCTTCCAGCTCGAAGAGCGAAACTTCCACCGTGGTCTTACTTGTAGATGACATAACCACCTGGGGTCGTACAGTTGAACCAGACAATAGAGGGTCGAAAAAGGAATGGATATCCCTCAGCGACAAGGAACTGGCCCCATCTTCTACTTGGGACATCAACTGATGTAAGAGCACTTTAGGGCCGAGACGATACAATCTTTGGTGCTCATTGAACCTTAAGCGTTTTCTTTCAGATCTGTTAGCAGGCTCGGCTCTTCTGGGTGTCACTCTTGCAGGAGGCCTTCGCCCTCTCGGGGACTCCATCGTCACTCCAAACTTGTTGAGGATTTCTTTGAGATCTTCAGCAGAAACAGGATCCGAGATTAGCCTGTTAATAAGCAGAGGGTCGATAAAGCCGAGTTCTTGAAAATCGTTCATGATAGTCTCGGCGTTCATGGTCAGAGAAGCATTCACCCCCAGACGCTACCAAGGGCGGGCCCCCACACGCCCCGGCCACCGGGGCCCCGGCCGAACCCGCAGCCGCCGCCTCTCCGCCCGATCGCCCGTCCACACCACTAATACCCCTATAATTGTTGTCGACCGACAGGCGGTCCTCCGGGGTGCTCAGTTCTCTAACCTGCATAATCGTGTTCGCATAGCCAGGAGGTTCCCAAGCGGGTATATCTCCTAAAACCCCGTAAAGGGCAGAACTGGAATGAGTAGTCTGTTCTCTAGCGATCAGACCGGCCAACTGCGAAATATCGTCGGATAAATCGATTGCAGGAGAGGTCGTTGAACAAGGTGAACTGATAGCAGTCGATAGGCCGTCGGCCTCTTCTTGGGTGGTGATAGGGCAGGGCAAATCAAGCGGGTCAGCCGCCACAGCGGGCACACCCGAGGCCCCGTCGGCCGAACCGGCGGGAAGCCCGATCCCGGACACATCGGGGAACCCCTCTATCTGCTCTTCACTCAGATAAGATCCGTTTCTTGGCAGGGCAACGGTCTCGGACTCTTGATCTCGGAGGCTAAGGAGCTCTGGGGCTTCAATCTGGAGGGCGTTGGTAGCCTGTAATGAATAATCTTGACAGGCAACACCCACAACAGCTGATGAATTAGCTGCTGGCCTATCTCGTAAAGCCACTTGTAAAATGTCTTTGTAACGCTGTTGATGTCTCTGCATTCGAATCGCCATTAATGACCTTGTCGTAAATCGCTTTGCCAGTTCTTGGTTGATAAAGGGGAGGTGCATCATGGTGGCTTCCAGATTAGCAAGGGCCCGCAATTCAGACTCGGTCCACCGGCCATGAGAGTCGATGCTTGCACTGATTGTATCGATCTGCTCGACCTCATCTTCTGGTCCTGATTGTTCTGAACAAGTCGCAGGCAATCGTGCCTTCGCTATCGCCCCAGAGGATGTAGCTCTCGGCGGCTGCGAGGCCGCAGGGCGTCTTCGTAAGCACTTAGTAAGATGCGAGGATATAGATCGCACCAACTCAAACTGTTTTTCTCGACAATTGGAGCAGAGCCAGGTAATAAGGATTTCGTGAACCGTAGCATAATGCTGTTGGAACCCAGATCGAGATGAAGAAACCACTGCACACTCAGTACAGCTCAGGTCATCGGGTGGATAAAGTATCACTCTAGACTCCATGGGTAGGAATAGAGTGGAGCACGGGATGCAGGGAGGAGTGTGGTGGGAGACCTGGCAGAGTACCAGGCTCACCGAAAAAAGCAAGTACTGAAGTTGCCACACTCAACGGGTAAAACCCGGGGGCGGACCTCTTAGCCGGGAGCCAGACAAACCTGGCTCCCGCCCAGGGGGCACGACGAGGACGTGGGTCCGCCCGGTTGCCAAGGGTAACACAACAAAGAAGACGCAAGAGCACTAGCACAGGCACAAAGCAATCCGCAACGCAAACCAAAAGAGCTCGCAGGGGGAACCTTGGCAACCACCCCAAAGAACACAATATATTCCCCCGCCGTTACACCATACCTTTTTAATTTTCTCTTGAGATGCACGATCCGAATGTGGAGAAAAGCTTCGAATGAGTGGAATGGCGTTTATTTGGCTAAAACCACCTTGTACCCGAAAAAACGGGTTCTAAACCAAGCTGGGAATCTTAAAGCCTCGCAGCGGAAGCGCCGCGAGCTTTTGTTGGCTTAAGACCCAAGCTTGGGCTAAGACCAATAAAACATTATAAACTGACAAGTAAAAACCAACCCCAACAAGGGCTAAAATAAGCGGAGCGACGTAAACTCAAAAGGAACGTAAAGCAACAAGGGAGCCCCGGAAATATCTAGCGTAATCACGGGAACTCCCACCACTTCCCATATGGCAAAATCAGCGAAGGAGAGCCCATCAGGGAAACTGCAAGTAAAACATCGTGCTAAGAAAAGCTCAAAGCCGCCTTATACCGCGGATTGCACACAAGAGATATTGCAAAAGGGACTAGAGTATATATTATATTACCACTCAGAATCCAATACAATCATGGAAAAAACTTAACACCAGGAGGCTCACCCAGCTAAACTTTGCGGACAAAACGGCTGAGGCAAATCAATCTGCCAACCAGGGCCCTGGCTGCCAGCCACGACACATCAGCTTTCGAGAAACCCAACTCCTGATACAGTTTTCTCATGGACTGGCAAACCAGGCCCCTAGCTCCAAGAACCGCGCCGACCGACCGAAACTCCCTACCGGGGAACAACTCTGCCAAGCCAGCATATTTGGCAGACTTCTCAGAGGCCTTCCTCTCCAGATTATTAGCGGAGGAATCCCAAGCTATCGCCACATCCACCACCACGACTGAGCTCCCCATGTCTAAAACGAGATCAGGTTTGAGCCGAGCGCCAGCAACCGTAAAGACCTTCTCCGCAGAAACTGCTGTGTTCGGAGAGTACTTAGTAACACGTCTTTGAAATTGCTTAACAATAAAGTTGTGGCGCTCGACTCGGGGGCTATGGACTTTTTCGCAGTATTGGAGGATGTGGCAGGCTGTCTCATCCGCCTCCCGGCAGTGATGGCAAAGTCTAGCCGCAGGGTCCCTCGCATGCTTGTTGAATAACGACCTAGTCGGATACACGTCCGCTCTCAGCCGTAGGGCTTTGATCTTAATACCCTCCTTAATAAATCGGCAATCTGGGTGAAGCCACCTGTTTCCCAGATAGTCCCTCTCAAATGCAAAGAGATCTTTCTTAGCATAGCAGTTTTTCCTCTCTAAGTACCAGTTCCTTTTGCTAGCATTCAGAGCCAACTCAAGCTCCTTCCCGTGTACAATTCCTTCTGGGACACCCAGCACCGTGAACAGCCGTGAGGCATAGCCACCCAGAACCTCATTAAACACCTCATCCACAAATGGATTCCCGAGGCGTCGTAGTCTGCCCAGCGACTTTAGTTGGACTGCTGGGGCTGTCCAGAGTACTGGCAAAAGTCCGATCCCACCACCTCTGCACGGAAGCCGAAGCAAGATGTTGGGGAATGAGCCTGGTAAGTGGACTGCTCTCTTAATAAATGTTCTGTGCCACTTGTCTACTTTCTGGGACTGAGATAACACAGCCAGCGAGTTGTAGAGCAGGTAAAGCTGCCTCGACACCACAAGTTCTTTATAGCACTTCACACGTTGAAATGGCTTAAGTGCCGCTTTCATTATCAGACGGCCTACCGAATCGCTGTACTTATCCTCAAGGATAGGGCCACGACTAACCGAGAGGGAGACATCCAAGTACTTAACTATGCCGCCTCTCCCCAAAGCCTGCACCTTGGTACCAGCAGCCTCTATAGATGGAACCGAGTAATCAAACCAGCCAGAGTCACTATTCCACCGCCACCCGAAGTACTGGGTTTTCCGAGGATTCAGTGCTAGACCAACCGACTTCATATATTGGTCAACCATCTGCAGTAGTCTAGTCAATGCAGCATGGCTCTCAGAAAACACCAGTAAGTCGTCGGCAAATGCGGTGGAGGCAGCTGAAGTAGCTCCAATATGATAACCGTACTCCGACTGGTTGAGCTGGGCCAATAGAGGATCCAAGACACAATTAAAGAGGAAAGGCGACAATGGGTCCCCCTGTTTAACGCCCTGCCGTACAGCGATTCTGGCGCCATCAGTTCGGCCATTCAAGTGCAAGGTGGTGGTATTTCCAGCGTACAACTCCCTCACCAACTCGCGGTAAAGTCTGGGCACATCTCTCCCCTCCAAAGCTGCAAAAATAGCATTATGGCTGAGAGAATCAAAAGCCTTTCTCACATCCAGACTAGCCACGTACAGATGTTTGTGGGTCTTGTTAGCATGTAGCATAATGCCCTGAAGCAGCAAAAGATTCGAACTGGTACTTGTGTCACTTTCAAAACCACTTTGCAAGTCGTGAAAACGATTCTCCGCCATAAGACGTGCAAGCAAGATCTTAGAAAAGAGCCTCAACAGTAAGGGCGACACAGTAATAGGCCTAAAGTCCGAGGCCGACTCAGGCTTTGGAACCTTTGGGATGAATATCGTGCGTGAGTGCTTGAGCTCGGGCGGGATCGCAACAAACTTCATAAAGTTGCTCAAAATAGCGGCCAGGACGACCTCGGGAACCCGCCTCAACAAGTCGACAGTTATCCCGTCAGGACCGGGGGAAGTACCCACTCGAAACGAACCCAATGCCTCCCCAACCTCAGAGTTGGTTACAAAACCGCAGTATGCCCTAACCCTACTGCTAGTAGGTGGCACCGTGACGTCAGGCTTAGAAGGGGAAGAGAATAGAGGATCATATAATGCGTGAACATCAACCAGCGACACAGGGGAGGGAACCCCTTCAGCCTGAAGATGGTGAATCAAAACCTTAGGCCCCATTTTGTAGAGCCGCTGGTGTTCACGGTATCTCTCCCGCCTCCTAGCCGCCTTCGTACTCGGCTGGGATACTTTACGAGGCTTGTTTCGTTGATATTTGGGTTGGGGTACGGCATTGAAGGTTCGGTACACCTCCTCCAAATCAGCGTACTGTAATGGTCCGGACAGGACTCTCTCCGCTAGGCCCCGAGGCAGTCCCATCTTCACAAGATCCTCCACACCGACCCCAAGCACATCGCCTTCTGACCTCGCACTCTGATTAGACACATGATGTTCTTGATTAGAAATGTCTCCCAACTCCTTAAACCTGGCTGAACGTGCAGCCGCCAAAATCTGCTTATACTTTTGTAAGTGTCGTATACCCCGTATACTCATCAAAGAGCGCGTGGGGTAACGCTTAGAGAGCTCCAAGTTGATAAACGGATGTTTACCCAAGTCCAGCTCGAGCCCCGCCAGGAGGTGCATTTCGGCCTTTGTCCAGCGGCCGTAAGACATAACGGGCCCCGCCATCTCCCGCCCACCCGAAGAGGCCACCCCCGCCCCGGATGGATCCAGCTCGTCAACGCCGCAGTCCCCGTGCTCAGCTGACTTCTTAGGATAAGTATGTTGAGGTGAATTTTCTCCACGTACCCATTCGATTGGTGCAGAGACCAACGCTGAAGCAGTTTCGGCAAACAGGGGAGGGGGGGCAATACCCCTGTCCGCCAGAGCCTAAGCCAACTGCGACTCGCTCATTGTCGAGGGGTTTTCAATCTCGTCAGCTGCACCCACAAGGGAAGAGCCAACTTCCGGTACTACCAGACTTAGAGATTCTCGCCCCGCTCTGCTCGGTACCTCCTCCACGGGAGAGCACCTCTCGACGACTGATATTGAAGCCGGTATCACCGGACTTAACACAGGCTGCTCCCTGCTATTGCCACCCCCATCAGGAGAGCGCCGTTCTGGGCTAGAGCAGGATACTACGGACGTCGACTCGCCAGACCCACCCGACGCGGCGCAAGCCGCCCCGGATGCGCCAGAGGCAGCGGGGTCCGCCTGTGACCTAAACTTGCGCTTACATTTGGTGTGATGTGATGATATAACTTTGCTTGAGAAAGATGTTTTGCTCAAGCACACACCACATTTCCATATGAGCCTAGTATCGTGTGTATCTAAGTAATGGCTCTCTAATTTCGGACGAGACGTGACACGGACGTCACAAAAGTGGCATGACAGACTATCAAGTGGCGGATAAATGACAACCCATTCATGGGATGCCATCCTCTCATATACAAAACGACGCTCACGCTCTACGGAGCAGGCGTAGGCCCCCTGTGCAATGAACAGGGAAGCCCAAGAAAGTAAATACTCAGTTTGCACCTGCATCAGGCCAAAGGCCTGTGCTCCCCTCTTGGCCGGCTATACCCACTAAAATGTGGGTATGGCCGGCCGGTGGGTATACCCGAATGTGGAGAAAAGCTTCGAATGAGTGGAATGGCGTTTATTTGGCTAAGAACAGGAATGTCCCCCGAGGGGGTAAAACGACACCAAGCCATGAGCTGCATGACAACGATGCCAAGCATCGTTATGTGGTTGACACTTAGCACAATGGCTTTGGTCAAAAGAAAATATCTTAAAAAAGGTGGACTAAAAGCTATAAACAGAAAGGCTAGGCGCCTAGAAAAACACCGACTTCCGCTCAAGGGGTAATGCGTAAATATAATTTAAACAAGCTTAATAAACCGGTTTAAACAAATTAGGCTGCCGAGGAGGACTCTGGAGGCCAGCCAGCACAAGTCAGATCTGGTAAAACCGAGGAGCCTACAAATTTTCCCAGTAGATGTGGACGTGAGGCCGCGAGCACCGAAAATGACCCCAGCCACTTTGAATTGCTTGTCGGGGTACAGCTGGGCAATGTCCTGGTACTTGGCCATCTTTTCTGAGTTCTTTCTTTCCAGTGTGGCGATTGCAGAGTCCCAGGTGATCCCGATGTCCAACACCAACGCTTCCGTGGCACTTTCAACGATGATATCAGGACGCAGTCGAGTGCCATTTACGGTCACGGTCTGCTCCTCGGTTACTGAGACCTCGGGTGAGTACTTGCGCACCAAACGAGCGATATTCTTTGCGATAAAATTATGTCTCTCCACCCGAGGCCCATGCACCTTTTCACAATACTGCAGAATGTGAGCGGCTGTCTCGTCACTACTTCTACAGTGATGGCAAAGACGAGCAGCAGGGTCAGTGGCATGCCTGTTGAAGAGGGAACGAGTCGGATATATATCTGTCCTCAACCGTAAAGCTTTGATTCGGTCTCCGTCTCTTAAAAGACGACTATCGGGCTGCAACCACTGGTTAGAGATGGGATCCGAGCAGTGAGCAAATAGTCCTCGGCTATTGTAATTCATCTTTTGTTTGTCCCACCAGGCTTTCTTGGCATCGCGGATGGCCAGGTCCACGTCACGAGCCGAGGTAGACCCCAGAGTCAACCCGAGATACCTAGCAATTTTCTAGGAATGGAAAGAACACAATATATTCCCCCGCCGTTACACCATACCTTTTCAATTTTCTCTTGAGATGCAGGATCCGAATGTGGAGAAAAGCTTCGAATGAGTGGAATGGCGTTTATTTGGCTAAAAACTCGCAATGTCCTCAAGAAGGAGGTAAAAACCTATCGACAACTCAAAAGTGGGTGTCGTTGGGACCATACCACCAGGGGCCATCCCCAGTAGTTAGCCTATCGGCCAACAGGTCCCAATGCAGCCACTTTTAATAAAACCATTAAAAACGCCAATCCAAGTAAAAGAGAGAAACTAACCACCAAGATGGATGGAGTTGCGATAAAAGGGGTACCCTTGCTCCATAAAACCAACAAATTAAACAATGGAATTAAACCGGGTCAAGCAGATTAAACTTCCCACTAATACTTTTGCAGCCAACCACGCCACATCACCTCTGGACAATCCCAGTTCTCTTAAAGCCCTTCTTGTACCAGCGCATGTGCCACCTCTGGCGCCGAAGCACAGCCCATGAACTGAGAAACGTTTACCAGGGAAGGATTCGGCGAGTTCACTATATTTTCGTACCTTGGCCTTATTTATATCAGACAGGGTCGTGGAGCTCGCGTCCCAGGCTATAGCCACATCTAGAATTTTAACCTCGTCCACAACAGTGTAGATGAGGTCAGGCTTAAGCCGGACACCAGCGACTGATGTCATTAATTTCTCCTCCACGACCACTGCCTCCGGGTTGTGCTGCCGCAGCAAGCGAGCCACATGTTTAGCTATGAAATTATGTCTTTCGACTCGCGGCAAATGGACCCTCTCGCATTCCTGAAGGATGTGGAATGCGGTTTCCGGTTTTGAGTGACAATGGCGGCAATCCCTGGCCTTAGGGTCTCTAGCGTGTTTGTTGGACAGCGTGCGGGTGGGATACAGGTTGGTTCGGAGCCTGAGGGCCCTTATACGGTCCCCGTCTTTAACAAGGCGGGAATCGTCAACGAGCCAGGCATTGCCCACGGGCTCTTTTCTGTGGGCGAAGAGTCCTTTGTTGTTATACTCAGCCAACCTCTTATCCCAGTATGTCTTACGCAGGCTGTCCAACGCCTCGTTTACCTCTGCCTTCCCCGTCACTCCATTTGGAATGCCGAGGAATGAGGCCAATTTATTCATGTTACCCCTTAGGCCAAGGGTCACCACCGCATCCATGAAGGGGTCCGCGAGTCTCAGCATCCTGGCTATGGCTTTATACTGTACTGCAGCAGCCGTCCACTCAAGGTGAGGTACGCCTAGTCCACCCTCTCGGGCCGGAAGGTGCACATGCGCACTGGGAAAAGAATGCGGCAGGTGCAAAATCTGCTTGACCTGGTTCCTGACAGACTTGTCCTTTTCACTCGAGTGACTTAGAGGACATAGGATGTTGGAAGCCTGGTAGAGGTATCGTGGGACGACAGGTTGACGTAGACATTTCAACTTCTGAAAAGGTTTTAAGGCTGCTGACCTGATCAGATCTATCATTTGGTCCCCTGTCACATCGTCGATCCGTGATGGCCTGTTTACATAAATCCTCAATCCAAGATAAGTCATGGGCGTGTTTTTCCCTTTAGCCGGAATAAACTTATCAGCCACAGCCAGCGGCGGGATGTCGTAATCGAACCATTTTGATATACCGCTGTACCTCCACCCAAAATATTGAGATTTCACAGGGTTCAGCTGCAATTCTGCCTGACCGAGGTACCGTTCCGTCATGCTGACTAACGACTTTAGACGCTCCAGGCTCGAGGAAAAGAGTAATACGTCGTCAGCAAAGGCCATTGCTGCCGCGTGAACACCGTCTATCTGCAGCCCGAGGCCAGACAGGTTGGCTAGTTGGAGGAAAGGGTCCAAAACTGCATTAATGAGGAACGGCGAAACGGGGTCCCCTTGTTTAATACCCTGTGTAACAGGCACCCTACTTCCGTCCGTTCCTCCGTTCCAGAAAAACATGGTGGAACACCCTTTGTACAAATCCTCCAACACCAACCTGTAGTGTTCAGGGACATCTCTGCCCCGTACAGCTGCCAATATTGCCTCGTGCGACACGCAATCGAAGGCCTTTTTCACGTCCAAGCTGACGGCGTAAAAACTCTTCCTCTGTTTTTAAGGGTCTTCATAATTGCCTGGAGGGCAAGCAGATTGGTACTCGTACCTCGGTCCTCCTGAAAACCACCCTGCAAGGGGTGAAAGGCATTGTCAGCCGAAACCCTGCGCAGCAACATGCGAGCGTACAGACGGCACAAGATGGGCGACATCGTTATCGGCCTGACATCCGCCGCAGTCCTGGGCGATTTCTTTTTGGGAATAAACACCGTCTTGGATTATTTTAGTTCGTCAGGGATCTTTTTGTAAACCAAAAAGTTATTGACGATGTGGCAGAGGATCCCCCGAGGCAAAGCGCGAATGTCACTAACCGTGACTCGATCGGGGCCAGGCGCAGCCTTGCTGTCCATACCCTTGAGGGCCCACGCTACCTCCTCAGGTTCAAAAAGCGAGACATCCACAAATGTTTTTGAGGCCGAAGGCAGTTCAATTCCACAATGCCTCGTAGAGGCTGACATAAGAGGATCGTAAAAGTCATGAATGTCTTTGATGGAGATAGACACTGACTCGTCTTCTTGTTCAGACATGAGTTGATGAAGAAGGATTCTGGGACCAAGCCGATAGAGCCGTTGATGCTTGTTGTATTTTGCGCGCTTCCTCTCACTCCTATTTTTAGGGATAGGCGCACTCGCAGGTGTCTGTTGTGTTCTGCGAAACGGCTTTGTGCCAGCAGAGACTCCAAAATGCGAGAAAATATCAGACAGGTCCTTCATAGAGATGGGCCCAGTAGCCACCCGATTTGCTAAAGAAGTATCACAAATTCCTGCCTCCCGAAAATCTTGTAACACAACGTCCACGTCCAAGGTCGTGGGTAGCTCCTGACGAATCGGAGCCCGCCGCGGATCCGCCGACGCCCCACCCGGAGCGGGGCCGGACGAGCCCGCAGGCGCCGCCAACACCCCGGACACATTGCCATTTACACCAACATTACCGACGTCGTCGGATTCAACATTTTGCACTGAGACAGGATGAAGATCACCACAGATCTCACCTACTGAAGGTACGCCACCACCGTGCCACACGGCATAGGGCCAGGAGGGGTTAACCCCTCACTCGCTAGCATGTCAGCTAGCATGGAGATATCCATGGATTCCGATGACACGGAATCGCTACTTAGCGCAGGTGGAATGGGCGTAAAAGTCTCAGGCATGCTGGTGGTCGAAGAACTGTCATCATGGCGACACATGTCCAAGGGATCAGCCGCGCCCGCGGGCACGCCCGATCCATCCCCGGGGAAGGAGCCGGCACCACCGCGACCAAGCCCCTCATCGCCCCGAAACATCCTTGAAGTATTGGAATCCGAGCCTTGTTGCCAATCAGGCGCTACATAGGTCTGAGACTGGCCATGTGGGAGACCAACTGGAACTATATCTTGTACTAGATCCTGGACATTCGTAGGAGCAGAAACCTGGGTTGGAGAGTCAGGCCGGATGCTAGCTTGAATGGCTTGAGTGGACGTCATGCCAGGTGCGGACGCTGGAGTCACTTTAACAGAGGTCTCAGCCGACACCGCTCTTGCTGTCATCCTGGCGATGACGGGGTTTTGCTTCGCCACTCTCAGAATATCTTTATAGCGCTTTTGATGCCGCTGCATCCGGATGCTCATCAAGGTCCTCGTTGGAAATCTTTTTGATAGTTCCTGGTTCATGAAAGGATGGTCTCCCAACGTGACCTCGAGATTCGCTAGCGCTCTAAGCTCGGATTCACTCCATCCACCATGGGATATGATGACATTGGGCGTGGCAGCAGTCGCACTTCCTCCTGGTTGAGTTGAATTACAGGGAGGAGCCATCGTGGGGCAGGAATTACCTCCAAGTTGAGTAGAATTGTAAGGAGGCGCAGACATGGATATCGTACTGGGACTTGCGTTTGGCGCAGACACAGCCGCAACATACGGCTGAGATGCTGGTCTTCTTCTGGAGCATTTTGTAACATGCGAAGAGACAGAACGGACCAATTCGAACTCCTTGATCTGGTATACTGAACACTTCCAGATCAACTGGACACCATGCGTCTCTGCAAAGTGTTGTTGAAATGCAGTCCTAGAAGTAAACGGGAGACGACATATTGAACATGTAAGGTCATCCGGAGGATACAGTACCACTCGGCGATCCATCAGGAAACGAGGTATCGGAGCAAGGGGGTAAAAGTAGTGGATGGGGTGGGTGTGTGGTATGGATCTAGGCGATATACCTAGCCCAATCAAAGAAAGAGTACAAACAGTTCCCACACACACGGGGTAGAACCCCTTTGGCGGACCTCTTAGCCGGGAGCCACACAAACCTGACCCCCGCCCAGGGGGTACGACGAGGACGTGGGTCCGCCGGGATGCCAAGGTGAACACTAAAGAAGCAGCAGCAAAGAAACTTGCGAGCAACAGAACGCTACTGGCAATCACGAACAATCCGATCGCTTAGGGGAACCTTGGCATCCACCCCCCAAAGAACACAATATATTCCCCCGCCGTTACACCATACCTTTTTAATTTTCTCTTGAGATGCAGGATCCGAATGTGGAGAAAAGCTTCGAATGAGTGGAATGGCGTTTATTTGGCTAAAACTCGGAATTTCCCAAAAAGGGTAAAACTGCGTCGGTTCAAGTGGGAAGTATTGGGGGACCACCCTTGGTTAGCCAACCAGGGTCAGGCGATGGTCTGCCCTTATGTCCCCCAACATTCCCGCTTGGTAAAACCGTTAAAACAGGAAACAGCTAAAACCAAGCGGAATAAAACAGAGAAAGAGGGTACAACCCAATAAAATCTTGAGCCAACTGCTAATATACCTGAGAGCCGCTCACTCGAAAGGACTAAACCGAACGGTTAAAACGATTAAGTACGATTAAACTTCCAATTAAAACGCGGGAGGCAAGCCAACTAAGGTCACTTCTCGTAAATCCGATGCCCAACAGAGCGCTGCGGGTGGAAGCACAGGTGCCGCCCCTTGCACCGAAACACAATCCGTGGATGGTTACTTGCTTGTCTGGAAATATGGATATCAGGCCGGCATACTTCTGAATTTTACTTGCATTGATGTCTTCCAGGTTACCCGGAGCGGCATCCCATGCGACCGCTACATCTAGAATCGTTACGGAGTTGCCTTCAGACATCACTATGTCGGGCTTAAGTCTGACACCGTCACTGGTAGTGTAAACCCTTTCCTGAATAACACTCGCATTAGGATTGCAAAGCCGCGACACCTGGTCAGCGACGAAATTATGCCTAGCAACTCGGGGCAAATGAACCTTTTCACAACCCTGCAATATGTGGAAGGCGGTCTCCTCCCTTCCCGGACAAAATTGGCACTCTCTGGCCGTAGGATCACTAGCTTGTCGGTTTGACAGGGCTCTGGTAGGGTAGAGGTTAGTTCGTAATCTTAGCGCTCTAATCCTGTCTCCGTCTTTTAGGAGTCGACTGTCGTGGTACAACCAAGTGTTGCCGATAGGTTCTCTACGGTGAGCGAATAAAGCATTGTTGTTGTACTCAGCGATTTTTCTAGAAACGTATATCTTCTTTGCAGCCTGGACTGCCGCTGAGACCTCGCTCTGGTTTGTGATGCCCGTAGGTATACCCAAGAAAGATGACAGACGATTTTCTTGGTCCGACAGTCCCGCCATTACGGAGTCTACAAAGGGATACCGTAGCCGCGCCATCCTGGCGAAAGCCTTCATCTGCATCCCCGCTGCTACCCATTGAAGTTGCAAAGCCCCCAGCCCTCCTTCCTTGGCTGGTAGATGTATGTGGACCGTCGGGAAGGACTGTGGCAAGTGTAAGACTTTCTTTATGATATTACGTATAGTCTTATCCTTCTTCTCTGCATCTTGGAGGACGGTGAGAGAGTTTGCCAAAATATATAAATAACGAGGCAAAACCAGGGTGTTGATGCATCGCAAGCGCTGAAAAGGCTTCAGCGAGGCTTGTCGAATAATCCTCAGGAGGTCTTCAGACATATCATCCTCCACCTTACGGCCTTTGTTGGGATATAAGTTCAGGCCTAAGTATTTAGTCGGAGTATCCTTCTGCCGTGGGTAGATGGTAGTACTGGCGATCGTAAGGGGGGGGTATGCCGTAGTCGAACCATTTTCTACGGCCGTCATACCGCCACCCGAGGTACTGGGTCTTGGCGGGGTTTAGGCGTAGACCAGTAGAGCTGAGAAACTCCTCGGTGATAGTGATTAGTGATTTCAAGCCTTCGAAACTCTCAGACATGAGGACAATATCATCAGCAAATGCAAGTGCTGAAGCGTGAGCCTGGTCCAAAGAGACTCTCAGACCACATGAGTTGAGGTGGTGTAGAAGAGGGTCAATGACTGTATTAAAGAGAAAGGGGGACAAGGGGTCCCCCTGCTTTATCCCTTGACGCACTAGTATCCTCTTCCCGTCGGTCTTCCCATCCAAGTGGAATGTTGTAGAACCACCCTCATACATCTTCTGAATCATCTCCACGTAGTGTTCTGGGAAGCCTCTTTGTCCTGGAGTGGTAAATATTGCCTCATGAGCCAAGGAATCAAATGCTTTCCTGAGGTCCAAACTTGCTATAAATAAGCTCCGGCGCCTCTTCTTCATAATCTTCATGGTGCCTTGGAGTAGGAGTAGATTTGTACGTGTGCTCCTATCTTGCTGGAAGCCACCCTGCAAAGGGTGAAACTGGATTGCTCTTGATAGACGTCCCAGCAACAACTTCGAGAAGAGTCGGGAAATGACTGGGCCCACCGTTATAGGGCGAAGGTCACTTGCTGTATGTGGTATTCCTTTTGTTGGGAATAAATACTGTTCGGGATACCTTCAGCTCTTCAGGAAGGTTTTTGAAGCTCAGGAAGTTGTTCATGATGTGACCCAACACGCAGGAGGGAATCCTGAGTAGATCTTGAACCCGAATGCCGTCGGGACCTGGGGATGACTTGGGGTCCATGCTTTTGACAGCAGCCTGGACTTCATCTATGGTAAAAGGGACCACTGGGATGCTCACAGGACAGTCAGGAGCCGTCATGAACATAGCTCTATCTGGTGACTTGCAACTCGAGAAAAGGGCGTCGTAGGTGTCATGCACGTCTTGAAGGGTAACAGAACCGTCTTCGGACTCGTTCTCAAGGAGGAGGTGGTGGGCCAAGATCTTGGGCCCCTTCTTGTAAAGCATTTGGTGATCAAGGAAGCGTTTTTGCTTCCTAGCCTTCTTAGGATTTCGCGCTATCCTGCTCCGTCCTCGTGGTCGTTCTCTTCTTTGTCCCCTCCGAGGGGGGGGCGACGCCAAAGTGTTGCATTAGGGCAGTCAGGTCGGCCATATTGATGGGTGCTGACGCCAAGTTGTAGCTGAGGGCAGGATCTTGTATGCCCAGTCTCTCCAGATCCACCTGGATATCTTACAAGTTCAATTGCAGCTGCTGCTCGATCCCAGTAGTAGGTGAAGCAGGCTCAGTTCGTCTTCCATCTTCAATGACCTCCTGAAGGATGGTCTTATAACGTCCCTGGTGCCGCATCATGCGTATCGCCATTAGTGATCTTGATGTGAATACCTTCGCCAGCTCTTGATTTATAAAAGGGTGGCCGGCCCTCTCCACTTCAGCCCTAGCCAAGGCCACCAACTCCGGGTCGGTCCAACGACCGTAAGACAAATGCCCTGAGGGGCCCTCAGAAGCAGACCCCAGCGGGACCGAGCCAGGCAACGGGCCCGGCGCCACTGTCCCACCCACAGGGGGGGCACTAGCGTGGTAGTCGTGTCCAGGGGGCGCCTCGTCCACCATATTAGACGAAGCTGCAACCATTTCTGCGGGCTGAAAAGTTGGGGCGTCAGCTCCAGCTGCCAGAATGGCCTCAGCCAATTCCGAAAGGTCGACCTCTTCGTGAATATCAGAAGAAACGGAGGTACCTTCACGGTCTCCAAGAGTACCATTATACTGATGTGGCTGGACTGCGCAGCTCGCTGACTCAGTATCAGGTTGCATATTGTCAGTACTTGAATTTGCCCCCTCTGGGGAACCACCCCCAGACGCTGTGGCGCCAGACCCCCCGTCCGACACAAGCCCGCCCAGCTCCGCTCCCTCAGACCCCCCAAGACCAGTCCCAGGCGTGTGTTGAGTTGGGTTAAAGCCTTCAGATCCCAAAACCGGGGCTGAGCCGGCAATGTGGTGCTCTCGAACAGAGAGATCTCGGAGTGGCGCGGGAGGCGCAGAGCAAGCAGGCGCTGGAGACACGTTGAGTCGTGCTCCCAATCTTCTCTTGCATTTGGTGTGGTGAGAAGACATATTCCTCGCACATCCAAGTTCCTTGATATCGCAAACAGTACATCTCCATAGTATAGATACTTGGTGGTTGGTCACATAATGTCTTTGAAACTTGTCTCTAGATGTCATTCTGTCCCCGCAGATATGGCAACGAAGCTCCCCAGGGGGGAACAAATCCATGTGGGAGTCCACCGACTTGAGTGCCCTCAGGCAAGGGCAGTGGGGCTGAGAGCGGGCCTCAACCCGCCTCTATGAGAACAAAAGGGTACAAGCAATCAACTTGCCCCACTGCGGGGCAAAGCCCGCGGCAGGCCACTTAGCCGAGTTCCCTTATTGGAGAACCCGCCAAGGGGGGACCATGTGGAGATGGGCCTGCCTGACTGTCGAGCGAACACTGAAGAATACTGGGCGCAAAAGCACAGCGAAAACAAACGCTCAGGGAGGAACTCGACAGCCACCCCCCAAAGAACACAATATATTCCCCCGCCGTTACACCATACTTTTTTAATTTTCTCTTGAGATGCAGGATCCGAACGTGGAGAAAAGCGTCGAATGAGTAGAATGGCGTTTATTTGGCTAGTAAAAGAAATGTCCTCAAAAGAGGTAAGAAACGTTAGGCTCCGAAGGAGATTCTTTGCGGCCATGCCCTTTCAGGCAAGCGTTGTCCTGCTAATTGACCGCAAGAGATCCCCTTACACAGCATTAAGAGGAATAAAATACGTAGGATAAGAACTCTAAAACGATGGAACCCAACCACCAATAAATAGCAGGAAACCTGGACATCAAACCATTTTGCCAAACCGATTCAAACAAATGAGGCTGCCAACCAATACCTTGGCGGCAAGCCATCCCACATCACGACCAGTGAAGCCGAGGTCCTTAAGAATCTTTCTTGTAGATGCACAAGTGCCGGCACGAGCGCCAAAACACAGGCCTGCAACTCTGACATTGCAGCCAGGAAAGGAATCGACCAGAGGAGAATACTTTAAAAACTTTCCTCTATTTACATCCTCAAGCGTTTTCGTCGACACCTCCCACGCCACTGCCATATCAAGGATAACAACCTCATTGCCATTTTTAACAATAATATCTGGCTTGAGCCGGACCCCGTTTGTCCCGGTATACACTTTTTCCTGTTCGACGTGGGCCAGCGGATTGTATTTACGAATCAAACGAACGATTTGCCGGCACACGAAATTGTGCCGCTCGATCCTAGGCAGGTGTATCTTCTCACATTCCTGCAAGATATGAAATGCCGTTTGTTCTTTATTCTTGCAGTACCTGCACTTCGTGGCGTTAGGGTCGGTAGAGCCCTTATTTGACAAGGCTTTAGTGGGGTACAAATTCGTTCGTAATCGTAGTGCCCTGATTCTGTCCCCATCCGCAACATAACGGCAATCAGGCTCAAGCCATTGATTCCCAACAGGTTCTTTAGTATGGGAAAAAAGCGAGGTGTTAGAGTATGGCAGCCGCGCTCGTTCAACCCAACGCTTTCGAGCCTCAACGAGAGCGGAATTCACATCAGTCTGAGAGACTAGGCCGAAAGGTATATCCAAGTGTTTGCAGACCCGCTCATGAATATCTACCAACGAGGTGGAAAGAACTGCGTCGACAAAGGAATGCCCTAGGCGCGCCATACGTGCAAAGGCCTTGGCCTGGGCAGCCACAGCAGACCATTCGAGTTGGGCGACTCCCAAACCACCCTCCCGTGTAGGCAGATGGATATGGGTGGTTGGAAAAGACATTGGAAGGTGAAGAGTACGTTTGATGGTAACACGCAAGAGCTTGTCCCGACGCGACGCCTCCCTCGAGTGGCGCGGGAGGCGCAGGGCAAGCAGGCGCTGGAGACACGTTGAGTCGTGCTCCCAATCTTCTCTTGCATTTGGTGTGGTGAGAAGACATATTCCTCGCACATCCAAGTTCCTTGATATCGCAAACAGTACATCTCCATAGTATAGATACTTGGTGGTTGGTCACATAATGTCTTTGAAACTTGTCTCTAGATGTCATTCTGTCCCCGCAGATATGGCAACGAAGCTCCCCAGGGGGGAACAAAACCGTGTGGGAGTCCATCGACTTGAGTGCCCTCATGCAAAGGCAGTGGGGCTGAGAGCGGGCCTCGACCCGCCTCTATGAGAACAAAAGGGTACAAGTAATCAACTTGTCCCACTGCGGGGCAAAGCCCGCGGCAGGCCACTTAGCCGGGTTCCCTTTTTAGAGAACCCGCCCAGGGGGGACCACGTGGAGGTGGGCCTGCCTGACTGTCGAGCAAACACTGAAGAGTACTGGGCGCAAAAGCACAGCGAAAACGAACGCTCAGGGAGAAACTCGACAGCCACCCCCCCAAAGAAAAACCCCAGAAAGAACACAATATATTCCCCCGCCGTTACACCATACCTTTTTCATTTTCTCTTGAGATGCAGGATCCGAATGTGGAGGAAAGCTTCGAATGAGTGGAATGGCGTTTATTTGGCTATAACTCTTCTTTCCCCAAATGGGGTGTATCGTTAGGCTCTGAGGCCATTTGGTTAGCCCTTCTGGGAAGACAGGGGACGGCGGTGTTGAGCCTTTTAACCTGTTCTTAATCCGCTCATCGAGCCGTGAGTCGGACTGAGTCAGGGAGGGTAAGTTACATCGGCATCCGTCTCAGAACCTAACACCAAAGTGCATCTGGAAGCCCCAGCAGTACGGGTAGCAAACCGTAATGCAGAGCTTAGCGTAATGCGTGAATGGATCCCAGGAGTATTGGGGACTCCTCTCCCTCGCTCATCAGGTGGTGCACCAAGACCTTCGCGCCCTTTTTGTACAGGCGTTGGTGGAGTTTAAAACGCTCTCTGCGGCGCGCGGACTTGGTGGTAGGAGGAGGTGTAGCAAGATTCCGCTTCTTAGTTTGAACAGGCTTTCGAGGGTCCGTGGAGACACCAAATAACCTATAGATACTCTCCAAGTCTCTGTACTGCAGAGGATACTCAAGCAACCGTTCTCTTACGGCAGGATCCAGGGTATTGATTCCATTCTGGGTGGCATCCGGAGCAATATCCAGGGAAGCAAGACCATGTGTAGCTACTTGTGCAGTAGGTCCAGCGATAACCTGCCGGCAATCACGCTCCCGCTTCATCCCCCGGAGCACTTCCTTATACTTGCTCAGGTGCCTCAGACCTCTGGTGCTAGCTAGGGATCGGGTCGTGTGAAGCTTGGCCAGCTCAATGTTCATAAAGGGATGCGGTCCAATGTTGAGTTCGTAAGTTGCCAACAACTTCATTTCGGCCAGCGTCCAACGGCCATAGGAGATGACCCGCGCCACGGGAGACGCATCCCCCGTGCCACGCCCGGCCGAGCCAGTGCCCGGCACGGACGAAGGAGCATCGAAGGCCCCCATCCCGGCTCCATCCACTCCCTGCATCCCATTTCTGGGTGTCTGGGCATTGTCGAAGTGAGGAGGCAGAGCCTCGGTGGGAAATACATTCTGCTGTTGATGGTCTAGTATTTCTGCCGCTAAGGCAGAGAGGTCGTTGGTGTCGCTCCCACACTCGTCCACTGGCAGAGGAGGCGTCAACCCGGCAAGGGCCAGGCGCTCAGCTAGGGCAGACAAGTCTGCCGTGCCTCCATAGGACGTAGGAGAATTGACCTCGGTATCAGCCGTCGGCTGCCCACCATTGCTGCGGACGTCAGAGTCCGGCCCAGGTGTTTGAAGTAAGGATGGATTACCGAGAAAGGGCCCCGACGCCCCCGCGCCCGCACCGGACACCGGCACACCCGAACGGTGCACGGACGAAGCCACACCCGAGGAGCAGGCGCCCCCTTGGTCTACTTGGGAATCGGTCGTGTCGCCTTTGGTGGTGTTAGAGTTCTTCCGTTTGCACTTAGTGAAGTGGGATGACATAACTTTGCTGTTGCCACTTGTCTTGTCCCGACATATGCTGCAACGCCAGAGAAGCGTCAGTGAGTGGTCGCGGTAGTGTGCCTCCAGCTTGGGACGAGAGGACAATTGCTGGTCGCAGGGCTGACAAATAAGATCAGTGGGAGGGTATCCTCTCTCTTCCATATTGAGGTCCATGCTCAAATCTGCCTCACAGTATCGAAGAGTCACGACTGTGGGAGGTAAAAGCGTTAATTGCCTTGCGACGAGCAAGGCAATCTAAAAGACTGTCGAACAAAAAGCTTCGCTTTTGACTACGGCAAAGTGCCGTGGGCGATCCGTTGGCCGGCTGCTACTGCCGTTACCAGGGGGCGCCGCGTGGAGGCCGGATCGCCCTGTGGTTCAGTTGAGAAAGACAAGCGAAACAAACTGCAATAATAGCAGGAAAAACTCGTGACTCGTGACTAGTGACTCAGCTGAGAAAAGATCAGACCCACTGCACGAAGGCAGAAGAACAAGCGCTCTCAACACTCTTGTAGCAGCGCAAACGTAGCACACGTGTAGCAACAATTCAGCTGAGCCCCCCCCCCCCCCCCCCACCAAAGAAACACAAGGAAAGAACACAATATATTCCCCCGCCGTTACACCATACCTTTTCAATTTTCTGTTAAGATGCAGGATCCGAATGTGGAGAAAAGCTTCGAATGAGTGGAATGGCGTTTATTTGACTAAAACATGTACTTTCTCCCAAAAAAGGGGTAAAAACTGTCGGTTCAAGTGAGACTTGTTTGAGGTCAACCCCTTAGGTTAGCCAACCCAGGGGTTAGGCGATGTTCTGCACTAATGACCCCAAGCAGTCCCACTTCGTTAAAACAGCTAAAAAAGCGAACCAAGTGAAACTAAGACCAAGTAAAAGGGAAGAACAACCCATAAAAACCGAATCGACGAACTGGCACCTAAGGAGGTAATGGACACAACCAATAGAAAACATTACACCATACGGCGAAAACGACCGACAACAATTAGGCTTCCCACCAAGACTCGCGAAGCCAACCAAGCCAGATCATTTCTATGCAGGCCCATATCCAACAGGGCACCCCTGGTAGAGGCACAAGTGCCGCCCCTAGCCCCAAAGCACAACCCTCGCACCTCCACGCGTTTATCCGGGAATGTTGAAGCCAGACAATTGTATTTGGCAATCTTGGAGCTGTTGACGGACTCAAGCGAACCCGGTGTGGCATCCCACGCTACCGCCACATCCAATATAGTCACTGAGTCGCCGTCCGTCACTACAATGTCCGGCTTCAAACGAGTACCATCCGTGGAGGTGCACACCCTTTCTTGTGTGATAGTAGGCCAGGACAATACTGGCACTCTGTGGCCTTCGGGTCGCTTGAATGTTTATTTGACAACGCCCGAGTTGGGAAAAGGTTGGTCCGCAGGCGCAACGCCTTGATGCGGTCGCCATCCCTAAGGAAGCGGGAGTCATGGCGGAGCCAGACATTACCCACCGGCTCCCTCCTGTGCGAGAAAAGACCATTGTTGTTATATGCAGAGATTAAACCTGCCAAGTGAGCTTTCCTGGCTGACTGCAAAGCTGCGGTGAGATCGGAGTGGGCCGAAATGCCAGAAGGAATACCACGGAAGGTGGAAAGCTTCCTTTCCTGATCCGCCAAAGCTGCCGAAAGGATGGCGTCGACAAACGGGTGTCGCAAACGAGCCATTCTCGCCATTGCCTTCAATTGCATACTTGCGGCGACCCACTGGGGCTGAAGCAGGCCATGACCTCCTTCCCGGCTGGGAAGATGGCAGTGAACAGTTGGGAAAGAGTGCGGCAGATGCAAGACCTGCTTCGCAACATTGCGTAGGGACTTCTCCCTCTTGGCTGAATCATTTAAAACAGACAGGGAATTAGCCAGAATATACAAATAACGTGGAAACACCAAAGTGTTGAGACAATTCACACGTTGAAAAGGCTTCAAGGATGCCTGTCTGATAATGGAGATCAACCTCTCTGCCATGTCGTCCTGAGTGAGCGGTCCTCTGTTAGCAAAGAGGCTCAATCCCAAGTATTTAATTGGGACTCCTTTTTGGCGTGGATAGACCAGAGTACCTCCAATTTTTAGTGGCGTGATGGAATAATCAAACCACTTCCTCCTCTCGTCGTAGCGCCAGCCGAAGTATTGGGTCTTAAGTGGATTGAGAACCAGACCAGTGGCTTTCAGGAAGGCCTCCGAAGTGTCAACCAGTGCCCTAAGTCCCTCGAAGCTTTCTGACATTAAAACGAGGTCGTCGGCGAAAGCCACGGCCGAAGCCCCCGACTGTTCAACCGACACTCCCAGACCTGAAGAGTTCAGACGGTGTAAGAGGGGGTCCAAGACGGTATTAAAGATCAGCGGGGACAAAGGGTCCCCCTGTTTGATACCCTGTTTCACAGGCATCCTTCTACCATCTGTCTTACCGTCTAGATGGAAAATGGTACCGAAAGAACACAATATATTCCCCCGCCGTTACACCATACCTTTTCAATTTTCTCTTGAGATGTAGGATCCGAATGTGGAGAAAAGCTTTGAATGAGTGGAATGGCGTTTATTTGGCTATAAGTCTTCTTTCCCCAAATGGGGTGTATCGTTAGGCTCTGAGGCCATTTGGTTAGCCCTGCTGGGAAGACAGGGGACGGCGGTGTTGAGCCTTCTAACCTGTTCTTAATCCGCTCATCATGCCGTGAGTCGGATTGAGTCGGGGAGGGTAAGTTACATCGGCATCCGTCTCAGAACCTAACACCAAAGTGCATCTGGAAGCCAAAGCAGTAGGGGTAGCAAACCGCAATGCAGAGCTTATATCGGTATCGTAGTCTTGGTGTTTCGCCAGGGTTCCCTCGGGCTATACCTTTTTGAAGAAACGGCTTAAGCAGATCAGGCTGCCGACTAGGACATTTGCTGCCAACCAACCGATATCATTCTTGGTAAATCCCAGATCTTTCAAGGTATGTCTTGTACTTGCACAGGTGCCAGCTCTCGCACCAAAGCACAGATCGTGCGCTTCAACATTTTTGCCGGGGAAGGAGGCTTTCAGGCATGAGTATTTTTGTACTTTCCCTTGGTTCACTTCCTTCAGGGTCGATGCGTTGGCGTCCCATGCAATGGCAACGTCCAAGATCTTAACGTGATCGCCCTTCTTGATGATTATGTCAGGTTTCAACCTGACTCCATCTTGAGAAGTTATCAGCTTCTCTTCTTCCACTTCCACCTCGGGATTGTACTTCTTGATCAGTCGGACGACCTGCTTTGCTATGAAATTGTGTCTTTCCACCCTTGGTTAGTGGGCCCTTTCACACTCTTGGAGTATGTGGAATGCTGTCTCCGGCTTCTCCTTGCAGAACCTGCATTCAATGGCTTTGGGATTAGTGGCATGTTTATTAGATAGGGCCCTGGTCGGGTACAAGTTGGTCCTTAGCCTGAGATCTCGTATTCTGTCTCCATCGGCCATGTATCTGGAATCGTGGTATAACCACTGGTTTCCAACAGGCTCGCTTCGGTGAGAGAACAGACTTTTGTTGGTATAGGTTTGGATCGATTTCTCGATCGCCTGCTTGCGAGCCTCTCTCAGTGCCAACTCCAGATCGCCTCTATCAGAGATTCCCATGGGAATGCCCAGATATTGGGCTAGCCTTTCTTGATGGTCTTTAAGGGGCTCAGAGAGCACAGCATCCACGAAAGGGAGCCCGATTCGGGCTAGCCTTGCATAGGCTTTAGCTTGGCAGGTCGCCGCTGTCCATTCTAGTGGTAGCATGCCTAGCCCACCTTCCCTTGCTGGCATGTGCACATGGGAGTTTGGGAATGATGATGGAAGGTGGAGCACATTCTTGGTAATGGTTCTCATGATCTTATCACGTCGGGCTGCCTCTGATCTCACATTGAGGCTGTTAGAGAGTATGTATAGGTATCTCGTAGATACCAAGGTGTTAATACACCTGACCTTCTGGAACGGCTTCAAGGCCGCCCTTCTGATCACTGCCACGATCTTCTCAGCCATCTCATCGTTTGCCTTGGGGGGGCTTGTTCAGGTATATCTGCAGCCCGAGGTACTTCACTGGGGTCTCCTTGGGTAAGGATGGGATGGAACATCCATCGATTCTCAATGGGGGGAGTGTATAGTCAAACCACTTCCTCACGCCATTGTATCTCCAGCCAAAATACTGCGTTTTGCGGGGATTTACAGTCAAAGCCAGGTTCTTAAGATAGTCAGTTGTCTCGTTAGTCAAAGCTCTGAGCATTTCATAGCTTCCTGACATAAGTAAGAGGTCATCGGCGAACGCCATGGCCGCCGCCTTCTGGCCACCCACGGACACACCCAATTCAGATTTATTGGCCTTCTGTAACAACGGGTCCAAGACCGCATTGAACAGAAATGGGGATAGCGGGTCGCCTTGTTTAATGCCTTGATTCACAGACACTCTCTGACCATCCGACTTGTCATTTAAGAAGAAGGAGGTTGTACAATTACTGTACAGGTTCCGGAGCAACTGAATATAGAAGTCCGGGAACCCCCTCCCCTTTATAGCCCCGAATATGGCTTCGTGACTGACCGTGTCAAAGGCTTTCCTGACATCAAGGCTAGCCGCATAGAGGCTTTTCTTCTTGGTCTTTAGATACTTCATCGTGCCCTGGAGGATCAGCAAGTTTGAGCTTGTACTGCGGTCACTCTCAAAACCGCCTTGGAGGGGATGGAAGGTATTATCTTCCGTAAATCTCCTAAGTAGGATCTTCGATAGGAGACGGCTCAGCATCGGAGATATGGTTATAGGACGCAGATCCGCAGCAGACCTCGGGTTGGCCTTTTTCGGTATAAATACCGTGCGAGAGGCTTTCATCTCCTCGGGAATGTCTTGGAACGCCAAGAAGTTATTGAGGATATGGGTCAGGATCTTTGGCGGTATCTTTGCCAAGTCTGTCCACGTGAGTCCTTCGGGACCCGGAGCTGCTCTTTTATCAAGGCTCTTCATAGGCCAGATAACTTCGTCCGGGAGGAATGGGGTAACCTCAACAGAGGTTTTACCATCTGACCTCAAATCCCCCTCAATCCTTCTGGATTTGGACGAGAATAGTGGGTCGTAGAGCTCGTGGACATCTTTTAGAGTGACTCTCTGGCCATCTCCCTCCTGATCCATGATCAATTGGTGAGCTAGCACCTTTGGGCCTAATTTGTATAGTCGTTGGTGTTCTCTGAACACGGCCCTTCTTCTGGCGTTCCTGGT
Source organism: Ornithodoros turicata (assembly GCF_037126465.1). Taxonomy (NCBI): domain Eukaryota; kingdom Metazoa; phylum Arthropoda; class Arachnida; order Ixodida; family Argasidae; genus Ornithodoros; species Ornithodoros turicata. The sequence continues at coordinate 3,983,422 of NW_026999314.1, forward strand.
CTTTGATAAGGTTACATTCCTCTTTGGCTTTCCTCTGGTCTGCTGGGTCCCGCCTTTGACTGCCACACCAAAGTGTCTAGTGATCTCTGACCAGTCTCCCATACTCATGGGGACATTAGCCAGGTTGGTGGCTAAGGTTCTATTATGGAGTCCAGCTTCCTCCATATCTTCCATAATCTCATCGACACTAAGCACTATAGTTTCCTCCTCCCTGACTTCATTGTCAGCATTCGTGACCAACTGCGTGGACACTGCTTCTTTGATCCTCTGCAGGGCACGTTTGTATCTTTCCTGGTGCCTCATCATTCTGATTGCCATTAGGCTTCTGGTGGGAAAAACCTTGGCCAATTCTTGGTTCATGAAAGGGTGCGAGCCGAGGGCGGCCTCCAGCTGAGCCAGCGCTGCCACCTCTGATTCGGTCCATCTCCCATGGGAGAAGACTTGGGCTACTTCCACCCCAAGGGAAGTGGGGGGATGCTGCGACATCGCACTTCCAGTGAATTCAGCCACTCTCCGTGGTTCAGGCGCAGACATAATGATCGCACCAACGGGATCAAGCTGGGGTGAATCTTGAAAAGGTGCCCCCTTGTCCTCGTGGTGTGTCTGCGCCGGCGGCTCCGGAGGTCGAGTTGAATCGATCGCTCCACTGGGTCCAGGGCGGGGCGAATCTTGAAAAGGTGCCCCGTTAGCCCTCTGGCCGAGTTTCCTCGTGCATTTTGTATAGTGGGAAGACATAATCTTCGCAGAGGAAGCTTCCTGCTCATCACAGAGAGAGCATAACCAATAGACCTGGAAGTCGTGTGCAGATTTCAGATGGTTTTCGAACTTTTCTCGAGACGTAACTCTGGCTCCACATACCCCGCAAAGCAGGTCGTCTGGTGGGAATTTCAAGACTGTCATGCTTCTGCTGGTTTGCTGTCCTACGCCATTAGGCGGCGCCAGCGCAGGTGGTGGGGTTCCGGATCGGGTAACTACCCGTCCCGTTGTGAGTGTGGTGTGGCACTGGGCATCTTCACTCCCACCTCGGGTCATAGACCCTCGTTGTGGCGAGACCGCTTGGCCGGGATCCATCAGGATTACCCGCCCGGGGGGCACGACGTGGACGTGGGTCTGCCGGGTTGCTGAGATAGTGACACAAGTAAGAAGAATAGAATGCAGGTGCTGGAGTGGGTAGAACCACTATAATCGCATCCAAGGCACCTTAAAATCACATTCAATAACGCATTCAAATTCGCCTGGAGGTTCTCAGCAACCACCCCCCTATATATTGTGTCCGAAAGGACACAATATATTTCCCCGCCGTTACACCATACTTTTTGAATTTTCTCTTGAGATGCAGGATCCGAATGTGGAGAAAAGCTCCGAATGAGTACGTGGAATGGCGTTTATTTGGCTAGAACTAAGAATGTCCCCCGCAGAGTGGGGTAAAAAGAATAGCCAAGCCAGATGCTGCATGCCCCGCGGCGCAAAACGCCGCAAAGGTGAAATGGGCTTTAGCTATCTGGCTTGCTCATTTAGTGGGAAAAAAGGGTTTTAAAACGTGCAAGGAAACGAGCTTGGCTGAAATAAATAAAACCGAATGCTGGTAGAGACACCACTCACACCATCTTATGGAAGCGATTAAGGCATATTAAACTACCCACCAGGGTACGTGCGGAGAGCCATGCACAATCGGCCACAGTAAGGCCCAACGTCTTACAAATTTTCAATGTTGATGCGCAAGTCATGCCCCGAGCTCCGAAAACGACCCCAGAGACAAGTACATTTTTATCGGGGAACAGCTGCGCCAACCCTTGATACTTAGTAACCTTTTCTAGGTGTTTACGCTCGAGGTTCGACTGTGATGAATCCCAGGCAATTGCAATATCTAGTATGACAACATCGTTGCCCTGCTCTAGGATCACGTCAGGCCTAAGCCTGACACCGTCGAGAGTAAACACCTTTCCGTGGTAATCTTGGCGCCTGGGTTGTACTGCTTGGCCAGTCTGGAAAGTTGTTTAACAATAAAGTTATGCCTCTCCACACGTGGCCCGTGGACTCGTGGACAATACTGCAGGATATGGCACGCTGTCTCATCGCTTTCGCCGCAATGCTGACAAAGTCTTGCCGCCGGGTTGGTTGCATGTCTATTGTACAGGGCTCGTGTAGGGTATAAATCCGCCCTAAGGCGAAGGCTCCGCACCCTGTCCCCATCTTTCATGAGACGACTGTCGGGCTGAAGCCACCTGTTCCCAACGGCATCCTTCTGGTGAACAAAGAGGCCCTAGTTCCTGTATTTCGCCTTCATGTCTAGGGTCCAACGCTGCCTCCCCTGCCGGAGGACCTCATTCAGCTGTTGGGCATTGGTAATGCCTTCGGGGAGTCTCAGCCGGTGACAGAGCATGGCCTGGTGCTTGGCCAGAACGGTAGCAAACACCGCATCGACGAATCCGTTACCAAGTCGTTGAAGGCGGGCAAGACCCTTCAACTGCGTCGCTGAGCCAGCCACTGCAAAGGCATAACCGCCAGCCCTCCTTCTCTCGCAGGAAACCAGATATGCGATGTGGGAAAAGAGGCAGGAAGATGGCACACTCTCTTGACGTATTCAACGTGACGCCGGTCAGCCTTGTCGCTTTGAGGAACCACTGACAAAGAGTTCGCCAAGGTGTAGAGTCGACGCGAAACCACCAGTTCCCTCAGACAGCGGACCTTCTGAAACGGCTTCAACGCGGCTGTGGCCAGTAACTTCATTGCAGTATCAGCATGGCTATCCACTGGCGAGGGCCCCTTATTGACAAGCAGGTTCAGGCCGAGGTAGCGGATGTTGGTACCTCTGGGCACAGGTTGGATCCGGGTCCCCATGACGTTCACAGGCGGGATGGAATAGTCAAACCATCCGGATGGTCCTGACCACGTCCAACCAAAATACTGTGTCTTCGATGGATTGAGTTTCAATCCCACGTCGGCCAGGTACCGCTCCGTACGATTAATCAGTTGCTGTAGTGCAGCGTGGCTTTCAGAGAAAATGAAGCGCGAAGGCCATCCGCGAAGGCCATAGCGGCTGCGGAAGCGGAGCCAATGTGATATCCCAGACCAAGATCGTTGAGAGTACGAAGCAGCGGGTCGATGATACAATTAAAAAGGAATGGCGAGAGAGGGTCGCCTTGCTCGATTCCCTGTCTAACAGAGACAGGTCTTGCATCGGTCTCGCGTCCAAGCTGGAAGACAGTACTGGATCCTCGATACATATCCTCGATGAGAGCAATGTAGCCCTCATCCAAACCTCTTCCAGCCAGTGCAGCAAAAAGGGCGTAGTGGCTAACGGAGTCAAATGCCTTTCTTATGTCGAGGCTAGCCACATAAAGCGACTTGTGGGACATCTTGGCGTCCTTCATGACTCCTTGAAGCAACAGCAGGTTGGAACTGGCGCTTTTATCACTCTCGAAGCCGGCCTGAAGATCATGGAATTTGCTTGCAGACGACAGACGCTCCAGCAGAATTCTCGAGAAGAGCCTCAGCATGACCGGAGAGATGGTTATCGGCCTGTAGTCTGATGGCCCCTCAGGAGCGCTCTTCATTGGAAGAAATGTCGTTCGAGATACCTTCAGTTCCGCTGGTATTGTCCGGAACTTAATAAAGTTGTTCATTACATGGGCTAAGACCTCCACCGGTATCTTCTTCAAGGACGCAACCGTGACGCCGTCAGGCCCCGGCGCTGACTTCATGTGGAGACGTGACAGCGCTACCTCGACTTCAGTAGGCGCCACCAAAGACAAAGCCACCTCCATCTTCTCCTGTACTCCAGGCAGTCTGATTTCTTTGCTCGATGTCATTGACAGAATGAGGTCATAGAAGGCATGTAGGTCTTGCAGTGTAGTGGACTCCTGGTTGCTTTCCGTCATTAATTGGTGTAGAAGCACCCTGGGACCCTTGGCGTACAGCCGCTGGTGTTCAGCGTACCGCCTTCTCCTTCGCTCCTGACGATTCCTCGGCAGATGTTCCTTGCGAGGCTTTCGTGCCTTGACACAGCCACCAATAGCCGTACGATGCTCCACGTCATAAAGTCCGCATATCTCGTCCAAGTCGTGAGCTTGCATGGGACAGTCACGTATGCACAGAGCCGTAGCTTGTGGAACCCCCAGGTTTACGAGGCAGTCTAATTCTTGTTCCTCCACAACTCAGTTGGTACGAGGCCCTACATCAACTTGGGCGATATTCTGATCTTGGGCATTCCTTTGGCGGTGCTCATTCATCACAGAGGCACGAACTGTTTTGTATTTTGCAAGGTGCCGAATACCCCGAATACTCATTAGAGAGCGGGTAGGGTATCGCTTGTGACGCTCTTGGTTTACAAAGGGATGCGGGCCAAGTTCCATTTCCAGGACGGCCAACAGTCTCATCTCAGCCTGGGTCCACCTCCCGTACGAGACCCGCGGAACCACCGCCTCCGGTTCCCCGCACGCGGCACCCGACCCCCCCCCCCGCCAGAGGCGTAGGCACCGACACCCCCTCCCACACGGTCGTGACTTGACGTGCTCCTCCCATGGAGGGCATATGGGTGTTGTAGTCCGTATGTAGGGTGATACTACGACTAGCTTCGTTGTTAAGTGCAGCAAAGCTCGGAGACCCACTAGGGGAACTCCCGTTAGGCATCATGCCGACAGTCGGGGGGCGACAGCCCCGCATTAGCCAAGGCCTCAGCCAAGGCCGAAACGTCGTCATCTGGAGTGACATATGAAGTGTTACAACTGACAGGAGCCAGGTCAGGCCTAGCTTCCTCATCAAGCACTCCTGCTGCTTCTGAATGGGCATCACCCAAGTCGTTCTGAAGATCGTCATCGACTCGTGAAGGCGGCATCAGCGCAGGCGCCCCGGCGGAAAGGCCAGCAGCCACACCCGTGGGCCCGGAAGCCGCGTCCCCGCGAGCACCCGCTCGGGATGGGTCTGTATTTCTTGCATAAGCTCTCTTGCACTTCGAGTGGTGGGAAGATATTGTCTTCAAGGAGTTGGATGTCTTCCGTCCACAAACGTCGCATCTCCAAATGAGGGCTATATTGTGTACCTTGTAATGCTCCTCAAGCCTTGGGTCTCGAAGACACTCGCTCGCTGCAGACACGGCAAATCAAGTCGTTAGGCGGATAGCCTGTTGTCCACTCTTCCATTGGCATGGTGGTGAATTCGGTTTATGGTCTAAAACGTTGACCGATCTGCGTAATTGGCAGACTGGTCTAAAAAGAACACGTAGAACAAAAGATTTTCGTTTCAGAAAGAACACAATATATTCCCCCGCCGTTACACCATACCTTTTGAATTTTCTCTTGAGATGCAGGATCCGAATGTGGAGAAAAGCTTCGAATGAATGGAATGGCGTTTATTTGGCTAAAACATAAATGCACCCACAAAGGGGTTAAAAAGCCAAGTCGGGGCTCTGCAGACCTCGCCGCGCGGAGCGTAGCGAGCTTGGTGGTCGCAGACCCAAACTTGGGGTTAAGACCAAAAAGATGCATAAAATATGCACAACACATGATAAGAATATACCAAATTAAAACACTGCCCGACAAGTGGCTAAAAAGAGTGGAGCGTAGTACGCCTCAAAAATAAACTCAAAACACAAAACAGAAGTCCCGATGAACTCTAGCAAAACCACGGGGAACTCCTCTCCACTTCCCTATGGCAAAATCAAAGGGGAAAAAGCCAGCAAGGTAGTATTTGCTACTGGATAAGGATTGCAAAGTGCTCAGAGGGTGTATTTGCTATGTAATGTAAAGCAGGTGTATTCACACTCCAAGGTGTATTTGCTACATATTGTTCAAGAAGGTGTATTTGCTGCCAGATGTTCAAGAATGTCCAGTTGGTGCAAGATGTTCGAAGGATAATAATGGGGCAAACGAGCAAAACAGCGCTCGTAATGCCATCGCCAAGATCTCAAGTGTAATAATACACTGCGCGCTAAGATCCAATAGGACCACAAAGAAGATCTAGCAGCACCACCACGAAGATGGAAGACAGGTGTATTTGCTACAGGATGTTCAAGAAGGTATATTTGCTACAAATGTTGAAGAATATAGTGGAGCAACCGAGCACAAAAAGCTCTCGGACTGCTAACGCAAGATCTTAAAGTGTATTAATACACTGTGCGTTGAAGATCTAGCAAAACCATAAGAATATCTAGCAACACCATTGAGAAGATCAAAAGAAGGTGTATTTGCCACAAGATGTTTAAAGAAGGTGTATTTGCTACAGATTATGAAGAGTATTGGTAAGCCAACGAGCACAAAAAGCGCTCGGACTGCTGACGCAAGATCTTAAGTGTATTAATACACTATGCGTAAAGATCTAGCAAAACCCATAAGAAGTTTGGCAACACCATAAGAAGATCTTGCAAAACCACACCTAAGCGATGGCTGCCCCAGTCATACCTTACGTACAAACCGGCTCAGGCAGATCAAACTACCCACCAGGCCTCTGGCCGCCAACCATGAAACATCAGACCTCGAAAGCCCAAGTTCTTCGCACAGCTTTCGCATGGACTGGCAAACCAGACCCCTGGCTCCAAGGACCGCCCCGACCGCTCTGAACGTTCTGCCCGGAAAAAGTTGGGCCAGACAGGCATACTTTTCTGATTTTTCCTTTGCTTTCTTCTCTAAATTGGCCACAGAGGAGTCCCACGCGATTGCCACATCCACCACCACTACCTCATGCCCCCTATCTAATACAAGGTCTGGCTTGAGCCGAGCACCATCAACAGCAAAGACCTTCTCAGCAGTAACAGTGGTACTCGGAGAGTACTTAACAACAAGTCCTTGCAATTGCTTGGAAATGAAGTTGTGGCGCTCGACTCTGGGGCCATGCACTCCTTCGCAGTACTGAAGGATGTGGCAAGGCGTCCCCTCGGCCTCATGACAGTGATGACAGAGTCTGGCCGTGGGGTCCCCGGCGTGTTTGTTGAAGAGAGAGCGTGTTGGAAAAACATCTGCTCTGAGCCGCAAGGCCTTGATTTTGTCGCCTTCTTTAATAAATTGGCAGTCTGGGTGCAGCCATCGATTCCCGAGAAGATCCTTCTCGAAGGCAAAAAGATCCCTCTTAACATAACCACCTTTTTTTGTCACCGAACCATTTTCTCTTGCTTTCCTTCAGGGCCAGTTGCAACTCCCTACCGTGCACTATACCGTCAGGAACACCCAGTACTGTGGACAGTCTCGAGGCGTAGCCTCCGAGCACCTCGTTAAAGATTTCGTCAACAAACGTGTTGCCGATGCGCCGCAGTCTACCCAAGGACTTCAACTGGACTGCTGGAGCTGTCCACAGTACCGGCAAAAGCCCCATACCACCACTCCTGTAAGGTAGCCAGAGCAGGACGTTAGGAAAAGATCCCGGAAGATGTGCTGTTTTCTTAATGAAGGACCTGTGCCACTTATCGACTTTTTGTGACTGAGAAAGAACAGCCAGGGAGTTGGAAAGGAGGTATAACTGGCGTGATACTACTAGTTCTTCGTAGCATATTTAATTCTCTGAAGCGGCTTTAACGACGCCTTCATCAGCAATCGGGCAACTGAGTCGCTGTACTTATCCTCCAACAAAGGACCCTTACTGACGGATAAGGAGACCCCCAGATACTTCACAACACCTCCTCTTCCCAACGCATCCACCCGTGCTCCTGCAATTTCCACAGGTGGTGCACCGTAGTCGAACCAGCCGGTTTCGCTGTTCCATCGCCAACCGAAATACTGGGTTTTCCGAGGATTCAACGTGAGCACACAACACAATATATTCCCCCGCCGTTACACCATACCTTTTGAATTTTCTGTTGAGATGCAGGATCCGAATATGGAGAAAAGCTTCAAATGAGTGGAATGGCGTTTATTTGGCTACCGAAAGAACACAATATATTCCCCCGCCGTTACACCGTACTTTTTGAATTTTCTGTTGAGATGCAGGATCCGAATATGGAGAAAAGCTTCAAATGAGTGGAATGGCGTTTATTTGGCTACCGAAAGAACACAATATATTCCCCCGCCGTTACACCGTACTTTTTGAATTTTCTCTTGAGATGCAGGATCCGAATGTGGAGAAAAGCTTCAAATGAGTGGAATGGCGTTTATTTGGCTACCGAAAGAACACAATATATTCCCCCGCCGTTACACCGTACTTTTTGAATTTTCTGTTGAGATGCAGGATCCGAATATGGAGAAAAGCTTCAAATGAGTGGAATGGCGTTTATTTGGCTACCGAAAGAACACAATATATTCCCCCGCCGTTACACCGTACTTTTTGAATTTTCTGTTGAGATGCAGGATCCGAATATGGAGAAAAGCTTCAAATGAGTGGAATGGCGTTTATTTGGCTACCGAAAGAACACAATATATTCCCCCGCCGTTACACCGTACTTTTTGAATTTTCTCTTGAGATGCAGGATCCGAATGTGGAGAAAAGCTTCAAATGAGTGGAATGGCGTTTATTTGGCTACCGAAAGAACACAATATATTCCCCCGCCGTTACACCGTACTTTTTGAATTTTCTGTTGAGATGCAGGATCCGAATATGGAGAAAAGCTTCAAATGAGTGGAATGGCGTTTATTTGGCTACCGAAAGAACACAATATATTCCCCCGCCGTTACACCGTACTTTTTGAATTTTCTCTTGAGATGCAGGATCCGAATATGGAGAAAAGCTTCAAATGAGTGGAATGGCGTTTATTTGGCTACCGAAAGAACACAATATATTCCCCCGCCGTTACACCGTACTTTTTGAATTTTCTCTTGAGATGCAGGATCCGAATGTGGAGAAAAGCTTCAAATGAGTGGAATGGCGTTTATTTGGCTACCGAAAGAACACAATATATTCCCCCGCCGTTACACCGTACTTTTTGAATTTTCTGTTGAGATGCAGGATCCGAATATGGAGAAAAGCTTCAAATGAGTGGAATGGCGTTTATTTGGCTACCGAAAGAACACAATATATTCCCCCGCCGTTACACCGTACTTTTTGAATTTTCTCTTGAGATGCAGGATCCGAATGTGGAGAAAAGCTTCAAATGAGTGGAATGGCGTTTATTTGGCTAAAACATAAATGTACCCACAAGGGGTTAAAAAGCCAAGCCATTGCAGACCTCGCCGCGCGGAGCGTAGCGAGCTTGGTGGTCGCAGACCCAAACTTGGGATTAAGACCAAAAATGCATTAAACATGCATAATACATAATAAGAATTTACTGTATTAAAACACTGCCCGACAAGTGGCTAAGAAGAGTGGAGCGAAGTATGCCTCAAACAACTTTAAACTGAAAACACAAAAGAGGAGTCCCGATGTACTCTAGCAAAACCACGGGAACACCTCACCACTTCCCTATGGCAAAATCAAGGGGGGAAAAGCCAGCAAGGTAGTATTTGCTACTGGTCAAGAATTGTAGATTGCACTGAGGGTGTATTTGCTATGTAATGATCAAAGAAGGTATATTTAAAGAAGGGGTATTTGCTACGTATTGTATGAAGAAGGTGTATTTGCTACCAGATGTTCAGGAACGTCTAATTGGTACAAGATGGACAAGAATATTAATGGGGCAAATGAGCAAACAATCGCTCGTAATGCCAACGCAAAGATCTCAAGTGTAATAATACACTGTGCGCTAAAGACCCAATGAGACCACAAGAAGATCTAGCAGCATCACCAAAAGATCAAAGGAAGGTGTATTTGCTACAGGATGTTCAAGAAGGTGTATTTGCTACAATGTTCAAGAATGTAATGAAGCAACCGAGCACAAAAAACTCTCGGACTGCTAATGCAAGATCTTAAAGTGTACTTACACCATACACCATACACTGTACCATACACGTTACACCATACCTTTTGAATTTTCTCTTGAGATGCAGGATCCGAATGGGAGAAAAGCTTCGAATGAGTGGAATGGCGTTTATTTGGCTAAGAACAAAAAAGTCCCCCTCAAGGAGGTAAAATCGTCAGGCTACAAGAAGGGTGCCTTGGGGCCCAACCTCGTGAGAGGTTAGCGTTGGTCTGCCATCGGACCCCAACGTCTCCTCTTAGTAGCAAAAAGAGGAAACTAAGAAAACGGAAGGTAAAAACAACCCCGTCAGTCGCAAGAGCTGACAGATAAAATACATATAAACGGGTGCACTGTCAATTCAACTCAAACTTTCTGATTAAATCGAGTCAGGCATATGAGGCTGCCTGTAATAACTTTAGCAGCCAACCAGGCCAGATCCGCTGTTGTACACCCCAGTCCTCGTAAAGCTGTTCTCCTTCCGGCGCAGGTGCCGCCGCGGGCGCCAAAGCACAGGCCTAATACTTCAAATTCCTTGTCAGGGAAGCACTCCGCGAGACACTCATATTTCCGAACCTTGGCTCTGTTAACGTTCTCCAGGATGGCTGGTGAGGAGTCCCAGGCAATTGCGACATCTAACACTGTTACCCTGTTTCCCTGGGAAATGACGATATCAGGTTTAAGCCTCACCCCATTCACCGAGAAGAGCTTCTCCTGCTGGATGGTGATGCTAGGGGAATACTTCAGAGCCAACCGCGCGATGTTCTTGGCTATGTAATTGTGTCGCTCTACGCGTGATAGATGGATCCGGTCGCACTCCTGTAGTATATGGTAGGCAGTCTCATTTTTCTCACCACAGAACCTACACAGGAGGGCGGCCGGGTCGCTTGCGTGCTTGTTTGATAGAGTGCGCGTCGGGTAGAGATTAGTTCGGAGTCGTAGTGCACGGATGTGGTCAACGTCGGCCAGGTATCGACAGTCAGGCCTTAACCAGTGATTGCCAACGGGCTCGCGACGATGGGAGAAAATTCCCTCATTCTTGTAGGTGGCGACGCTCGCGTTGACCTGAATCTTTTGGGCTTCCTTTAGGGCCGAAGCCAAATCATGCTGGCCGGTGAGTGACGCCGCAACTCCGAGGTAATCGCTTGTCTTGATGACGATGTCGGAGAGTGCTTCGGACAAGATCTTGTCCGTGAAGGGATACGCCAAGCGGGCCATACGAGCTAGCGCCTTCATCTGGGAGGCTACCGCCGTCAATTGTAGTCGTAGGATCCCCAACCCACCCTCTCGCTGAGGAAGGTGCACATGCACATTTGGAAATGATAGTGGCAGATGGAGGATCTTCTTTATGCTGATACGCAACTTCTTGTCCCGTTGTGGCGCGGCCTGACGGACATTCAAGGCATTCGATAAGATGTAGAGATATCTTGGTATCACTGAGCAGTCGATACACCGGAGTTTCTGAAATGGTCTCAGGGAGGCCTTGGTGATCAGGTGCAGAATCTTGTCCGTGTAGGCGTCCTCTGCTTGCGGTGCTTTGTTGACGTAGAGGTTGAGGCCCAGATATTTGATGGGGGTGTTCCTGCTTCGGGGGTATACAGTGGTTCCAGCGACTGTGATGGGTGGTATATTATAGTCGAACCACTTACGGATACCATTGTATTTCCACCCGAAGTATTGGGTCTTCTTGGGGTTGAGTGCCAGATGTATACTTGAGAGGAACTCCTCAGCTTCGGCCACGAGGACTCTAAGTCCCTCCAAGCTAGGCGAGAACAAGAGCACGTCATCGGCAAAGGCCATGGCCGAAGCGGTGCAGCCTGCAACCTGCACCCCCACGGCAGACTTGTTTATTTTCTGGAGGAACGGGTCCATGACGACATTAAAAAGAAATGGCGATAATGGATCCCCTTGTTTTATTCCACGCTTGACAGGGACGCGCCTACCGTCGATCTCGCCATTCAAGCAGAATGACGTACTTGCATTCGTGTATAGATTCTGGATGAGGCCAATGTAGTGTTCAGGAGTGCCTCTGCCCCTGAGGGCCTCATATATAGCATAGTGACTTAGGGCATCAAATGCCTTGCGGATGTCAAGGCTTGCAGCAAACAAGTTGCCTTTCTTCTTCTTGAGGTATCGCATGACTCCCTGGAGCAGAAGGAGATTAGTGCTAGTTGCTCTATCGTCCTCGAAACCTCCTTGAAGAGGGTGGAATGAGCCATCCTGGGACAGTCTCCCCAACAATATCTTCGAAAAGGCTCTGCTGATGACCGAAGACATAATAACAGGTCTGACATCCGATGCTGTAGTAGGATTCGGGGTTTTTGGGATGAAAATAGTCCTTGAGATCTTGAGTTCATCGGGTATATTCTGATACATCAAAAAGTTGGTAAACAGGTGGGACCAGATGACCGGAGGAACTTGCTCCATGTCATGGAGGGAGAGACCATCAGGTCCAGGGGCTGCGTTCTTGTTCATGCTCCGGGTTGCTTGAATGACTTCAGCAGGCGTTACCGGAGTAACTGGTATTCTATCTTCCCTTCTGGGTTGCCGATTCTTCGTCACAGGCTTTGAAGGCGTAGAAAACAATTCATCGTAGACTTCGTGACCATCGTTCAGGGTGAGCTTCTGCTGTTCTGGTTCACCCTCCATAAGCAGGTGGTGCATTAGGACCCGGGGACCGAGCCTATATAGCCGTTGATGGTCAACGAACCGAGCACGTCGCCGAGCAGCACGGGTGCCGTGTTGATGCGATCTCCCTTTTCGCTTCCTTGTCTTGGGTCTTTTAATGTCTGTGGATACTCCATAGTGGTTGAGAATCATCTTGATATCAGACATCTGGGCTGGAAACTTAGTTAAGTTATAGCTGAGAGAAGGATCTTCTAGTCCGACGTTGACAAAGTCCTCATGGCAGCGGTGTTCATCCAAGCGCAGCTCGCCGTCCACGGGAGCAGGAATAGGCTCTTGGTTAGGGTTATTCAGAGGGTCCGTATTTGCAGTTCTAGCCTGAGTCTTGCACTCCTGAAAGATTTTCTTGTATCTCTTCTGGTGCCTCATCATACGAATTGACATCAGAGTTCTTGAAGGATATCGCCTGGCCAACTCCTGGTTTATAAAGGGATGGTCATTTAGTTGGATCTCGAGTAGAGCCAGAGCTCGCAGGTCTCCATCAGTCCAACGGCTGTGCGAGAAGGTACACGAGGTGTATCCAGCATCTCTCGTGGTGGTAGCAGGATCGGTATCTCTAGGGCTTGTCGTCATGGCAGTCGCAGGCAGGATACTCGATCTAGCAGGTACCCCGACGGCCGACGCAGAGGGCACCACACCCCCGCACGGGGCAGGTACAGCCCCCGCATGATGGACCAAGTGGCTTTCATAAGGTTCGCCTCTCTCGTCTATCACCCCAGGCTGTTCAATCGTAGGGGAAGCCACATCCCCAGCTGAGAAAGGGTTACTGCCAGGTGGAGTAAGACCAGCCAGACCTAGGGCCTCGGCTAGGTCAGAAAGATCGCAAGAGGTGACTGGTTCAAAACCGTCTTTCCTCTGCTCCGGCATTTCGTCGATATCACTTAAGCAACGAGGAGGTTTGTCGTTCGTAACAGTCGTTTGTGGTCCATCACCAGGCACCGACACATCCCCGAACGGGGCCGAAGAGCCAACCACGGCGGCCAACGGGGACCCACCAGGCCGAGCATTACCTGTTGTAGCATGCTTCCGCTTACACTTCGTGTAATGCGACGAGATGACTTTGCTTGAAGTAGATGTTTTGGCTTTACAAATGTCGCACTTCCATATCAGTGTGAGATAATGTTCTTTGTAATGCTGCTCCAGCTTCAGTCTTGATGTAACTCTTAGGTCACATATTGGGCAGACAAGTTCCTGAGGCGGGTAGCTCTCCTCCCGGTTGGTACACTTGGTAGCCATGTTGAATTGACAAGAGTAGAATTAGGTGCACCGTAAGGTGGAGATGAGGCTGATGATCCCAGCTAACTGAGCTGGGAACTTCCAGAAATTGGGTACTTCTCCTTTGCCTCAAACGCGGCCTGAGGCCTGTGGCGGTCCGTTTGCCGGCTACTGCAGCCGTTGCCCAGGGGGTGCCACGAGGAGGCCGGACCGCCTTGGTGACTCGGAAGACACTTTGAAGAACACGCTGATTCGCCAATAAATTTCGCACAGTAAACGAACCAACAACCGAGTCACCAACCCCCCAAAAGAACACAATACAAAAAGAACACAATACACGAAAGAACACAATATATTCCCCCGCCGTTACACCATACCTTTTGAATTTTCTCTTGAGATGCAGGATCCGAATGTGGAAAAAAGCTTCAAATGAGTGGAATGGCGTTTATTTGGCTAAAAACTTAAGTGTCCCCCGAAAAAAAAGGGGGTAAAAGGTGGACAAAGCCCAGGATTGCGTGCCATGCGATGCCCATAGGGCAACGCACGGTTGGTGGCACCCAGATCCAGTTCTTAAGGTCCAGGAGTCGTAAAATAAAGTAGAAACATTTAAACCCAGGCTAATCCAGATAAAATAATTATAAAAGCCGCCAGGAACCAAGATGTCGACGATAGGGAATGAAAGCACTAAACCATACGTACAAAACGGCTTAAACAAATAAGGCTCCCCAGGAGGGCTTTTGAGGCCAACCAAGCCACGTCGGCCTTCGTAAATCCAAGAGCCTGACACAGTTTCCTAGTTGAAGAACACGTTAGTCCCCGCGCGCCAATAAGCAGGCCAGCGACCGAAACTTCTTTGTCCGGGAAGCACTGCCGAAGTGGCTCATACTTCGAAATCTTTTCTTGAACCTTCTTCTCCAGGGTCGAAACCGCATTGTCCCAGGTAATGGCGACATCAACTATCGTTACCTCATTTTTATCGTGGATGACAATGTCTGGCTTTAACCGAAGGCCCTGAACCGAAAATACCTGCTCCTGCAGAACTTCGGGTTGTACTTCTCCGTTAGTCTGACTACTTGGTCGCAAATAAAATTATGTCGTTCTACGCGGGGGCCGTGAACTCGCTCACAAAACTGTAAAATGTGTACGGGGGTCTCTTCCGATTCGTGGCAGTGATGACAGAGCCGCTCCCTGGGATCCGCTGCGTGTTTGTTATATAAAGCTTTACAGGGATAGATTCCTGTCCGCAGCCGCAACGCTCTAATGCGATCTCCAACTTTTAGATGTCTCGCATCCGTATGTAGCCACTTGTTCGCAAGTTGATCATTCATATGGGCGAATGAGGACTTCTGCTTGTACCCACTAACAATCTTCGCTGTCCAACGAGTGTGGGCCTCGTGCAGTACTCTTGATACATCGTGAGGGTCTGACATCCCAACCGGAATGTCGACGTAGTGACATAAGGCACCCATGTGGGAGCTCAGGATCTCGTTGAATATGCAGTCCACGAATGGGTTGGCCAGGCGCTGAAGTCGTGCCAGAGACTTGATCTGGACTTGTGTAGCTACAAAGGCTAGCTGCAGGACCCCCAGCCCCCCCTCCCACTAGGCATCCAAATGTGAGACGAAGGGAAGGAGCCTGGGAGGTGAAGTATTTTCTTGGCTTGTCTCAGATGAACCTTGTCAATTTTCTCCGCGTGACTAATAACACCAAGGGAATTAGCCAGCGTATATAATCTTCTCTGTACAACCAGTTCCTTGTAACACCGCAGCCGCTGAAATGGCGTTAAGGAAGCACCCAGCAACACCTTCGTGATTTCTTCTGCTTTTTCATCAATCATTGAAGGTCCACTGTGGACGTAGATCTTGAGCCCCAAATAAGTAAGGGGCTGCTCTCTTGTAGCCGGTAGAACAGCACTCCCACACACCAGTATGGGGGCTACGTCATAGTCAAACCACCCTCGTTCTGAGGACCACTTCCATCCGAAACACTGCGTTTTGGAGGGATTTAATTGAAGCTGGACTTGTTGAAGATACCGCTCGGTCATTTTAATTAATTCTTGAGGAGCTTCGTGGTTATCCGAGAATAGAAGAAGGTCGTCGGCAAAAGCCATCCCCGCTGCTGTTGTAGAGTCTATGTGAAATCCGAGTCCTGAGTCATTAAGCTCATGAAGGAGTGGGTCCATGACGCTATTGAACAGGTAGGGCGACAAGGGGTAGCCTTGCTTATTGCCCCTCCTCACTGGAATTTCTGTGCGATCAGACGACCCCTGGAGGTAGAAGGAGGTCGTGCATCCAGAGTAAAGATCTTCTATGATGGTGGTGTAATCCTCTGGTAGCGATCGACCCCGAAGTGCACCAAAGATGGCATGATGGCTAACGAGGTCGAAAGCCTTCCGCAGATCTAAACTGGCCACGTAGAGTGGCCTTCGCTCCCTCTTCGCATATCGCATCAGCCCTTGGAGCAGTAGGAGATTAGTCCCTGTGCTTTTATCAGCCTGAAACCCCTGCTGCAGGTCGTGGAAACCTCCACTCGCTGAAAATCTGGCCAACAAGATCTTACTATATAACCTCAGCAGCATGGACGAAATTGTAATTGGCCGAAATTCCGAAGCTTTGGTAGGGTTTGCTTTCTTCGGTACGAACACCGTTTTTGATCTTTTGAGTTCGGGCGGTACCGTTTTGAAGGCCAGGAAATTGTTAAAGATGGTGCAGAGGATATCCACTGGGATTCGCTTCATCATGTTCAAGGTGACGCCATCTGGTCCAGGTGCAGAATTCCCATTCGCAGATCCCAAGCATTGAAGGACTTCTTCCTCAGTTATGTGCCGCATCTCCACGTTCAAACGTCCAGGCAAGGGAGGCACCTTGACAGCAGCCGGCGAGGGGGAGGACATCACCAGGTCAAGTTCCTCATGGAGGGCCGTCAGGTCCACAGTCGTATCATTTTTGGCCATCATCAGCTCATGGCAAAGAACCCTTGGGCTCCTGTTGTATAGTCTCTGATGATCTCTAAATCGCTGACGCCTTCTCTCCCTCGCATTTGTTGGTGGTCTTGGCCTTGGTCTGTTCGACTTTCTCAGTGTTGAATGTCTGGGTTGAACATTGAAGACTTGGAAGACAGCCTCGATGTCTTTCTGCAAAATAGGGCCATTCTTCAAGCGCCTCTTCAGTTCGTCCGGCAACTGGGTGCCTTCAATCGCACGCTGGATCTCCTCTTGCATGCTCCGGATGACATCATTCTCAGGCAAGACACCAGGCCCATGAGAAGAATGTGGAGGCACTCTTGTAGTCTCACGAAGATTTCGTAGGATCTGCCTATACCTCTTCGAATGGCGCGTCATTCTGATACTTTGTAGGGACCTCGTCGGATAGGCTTCATATAACTTCATGTTGATAAAAGGGTGGTCTCCCACCGAAAGTTCCAGGCGGGCCAGTAAGTGGAGTTCCGCTTCCGTCCATCTGCCGTACGAGATCATAGCCGGAGGAGGGACGTCCCCGCGAGGCGGCGGGACACCGGGCGAACCCGGCCCCATCCCCGATCCATTCTGCGGTTCTTGGTCATAGGCCTGAAGATCAGCAAGGCCCCTAGACAATTCCTGTATATTATCAGTGGAGGGCAAGTCGTTGACATACGCTTCCTGGGGAGCATTCTCTGCTAGTTCGTCCTGCGTCATAACAGGTTCATAGTACGCTCGCCTAACCATTTCGGCAGGAGGAGTTAAGTTCTCCTCAGCGAGCAGACCAGCCAAGGCTGAAATCTCGAAGGAACTGTCTGTAACGTTCTGACCCAAAGGGCCAGGGCTCCCCATGACTGCCTCCTCCGTACGCTGTAGGTCAGCGACGAGGCCGGGCACACCCGGACCCCCGCCGCCACCCGCAGACGCACCCCCTCCAGCCAAAGATCCCACAACGGCCTCTGTAACCTCAACTTCCGCAAGTCCATCTTCCACAACTTCATCTTCCACTACTTCATCTTCCACACCATGGCAAGTAGCCTGATCGATTTCCTGACCAACCCCTACAGAGGGTATGATTGAAGCAGCCACCGCAATCGATCATGAAGGGCCGTCATGTAGACCTGAAGGTCTTGATTGAGATGTCTCCGAGGATGGAATTCTTTGAGCAGCCATCTTCTTCTTACACTTAGTATGATGGGAAGACATGCTAGTACATGCGTACAGAGTCTTAAGCATGCATACACCACACCTGCACACGACCCTCTTATTATGTCTCAAGTAATGGGCCCCAAATTTGGCTCGTGATGTTGATCTTTCTTCACATAGGTGACAGGTAAGCCCTTCGGGCGGATAAGTGACCTCATAGTCATCCCCCCGCAGGGGGCACCGGCTTCGGCTGGTGTTTGGTGAGTGGCGCCACCACGGACCCTAGCCCCCAGTCCCAAGGTGTTATCCGTACCGTGCCGAGGGGATGAAAGGCGAAGGGTAGAAGCCTTGAACGGTGGCGGTCGGGGTCTTGGTCAAGCTCCGGCCGATGGGTTGTCGAAACTCCGGGACCTTCCCGTATATATGAGTATGAAGTACGGGCGACTCTTTGGAATACCCGTTTCAACAAACCTGTATGGGGAAATTTTCTTCTCCTCTTGAGATCGTGGCCGCAAAGCGACCACGGACCGAAGTTTCACAAAGTTCATATAAACAGTTCATTGCCAAGTATATAGTACTGTCTAGTGCAGACCCTGAAAAAGAGAAAAACGTACCACTAGGAAGGATATCACCATTTTTTATTGAAAAAGCGGTGGCGTCCCTGTCTAAAAATATCACTGAAATAAAACGTATCAGATCTGGTGACTTGCTCATAAAATGCGCGAATGAGAAAGACTGCAACTGCATATTAAATGCTGATGAAATGATGGGAGTAAAGATTGCAGCTTCGATGCATAAAACACTAAACACTTGCAGGGGTGTCATCTCAGTCTTTGAGCTGGTTGACGTGCCACCTGAAGAAATCTTGATGGAGCTCAGGGACCAGGATGTCGTTGATGTACGCAAAATCAAAATCCGTAAAAATGGGGAGTACATCATCACACGAAACATAGTACTGACCTTTGACAGGCCCACACTTCCAACAAAACTAAAAGTAGGCTACCTGTCAGTAGATGTCCGACCTTACATTCCGAACCCGTTGCGCTGTTTTCGGTGCAACAGGTTTGGACATGCTGCAGACGGGTGCCGCGGCTCTGCTTGTTGTGCACGGTGTGGAAAGAGTGACCATGAGACCAAAGAATGCAAAGGGCCAGACTGCTGTGTCAATTGTTCTTCCAACCACCCATCCTACTCGAGGTCATGTACAAAGTGGAAATATGAAAAAGAAGTCCTGCACGTTAAGGTTACACAGAACATCAGTTACCCAGAAGCCAGAAAAAAAGTAGCTCCCATCTTTTTCGAAAAATCCTTTGCCACAGCCGTAAAACAGAAAGTAAAACTAGTAACACAGTTCACACAGACCGAGCAATCACTGCTGATAGAGACAACCACAAAAGAAGTCCAGGGAGGTGCACGTCCACCTCCAGTCCCCGAAACCCCAGTGGCGTCCCTAACACCGACGCCACTTCTGTCCTCACAGTCCACGGAGACCACATCCATGGACTGCGAGGATGAGACGAGCTCTGAGCGCTCCTTCGCGAGCACGAGCTCCCAAGTCCTCCAAAAGAATAGAGCTAGTCTGTGTGGGAGTGGGTCACTCCCTGACATATCTGACAAGGAGCTTGCGGCTGCGCGGAAGAAACCCACAAGGCCGCGGGTCACACCTCCAACAAAAAATAGGTAATGAAAGCTTTTCAAAGTCGGCAAAAGTTTCTGACACACTTACTACTACTTCTTAGTACTGCAACTATTATGCAGCACACGATCCTCCAATGGAATTGTCGTGGGTTCCTTTCTAACTTAGATGATGTGAACGATCTCTTCGAGACGTATAATGCTACATGTTTTTGTCGTCAGGAAACATATTTGAACAACCAAACACAAAATACACTGCGTAGACACAACATATTTCGTAGAGATCGAAGTGACGCCACCCGAGCATCTGGTGGTGTAGCGATCATCACACGACGATCTCTCCCAACAAAGCAATTCACCTAGTTACAAACTTGGAAGCTGTAGCTGTGCAGGTGTGTTTAGACAGGATCGTCACCATCTGCTCGGTATACTTGCCGCCATCAGACACTATTACACAAAAAGAATTAGAAGATTTATGCAGCCAACTTCCAAGTCCTTTTATAGTTCTAGGTGACTTTAATGCTCATAATCCACTTTGGGGCAGTACAAGAACTGACACTCGAGGGAAAATGTTAGAGAAAGTTTTATTATCAACATCCATCTGTCTTTTAAACACAGGGGCACCTACATACATACATTCTTCAAGTCAGACTCTCTCAGCCTTAGGCCTGTCTTTTTGCAGTCCATCCTTGTTTCAGGAGATAGAATGGACTGTAAAACAAAACCCACTTGGAAGTGACCACTTCCCAGTGGTGTTAAAATACCTTACTCTAGTCGACACTCTGACGACACGCCCTCCCAGGTGGAAATTTGAAATAGCCGACTGAAATCAGTTTTCTGAAAAATGTGACCTTTCTCTGATTCCTATTGATACGGTGACGATCGAGGAAGCTAGCAATCTTATTAGTAACATCATCCTCGATGCAGCAACGCAATTCATTCCCCAGGCTTCTGGTCGTCTCCCAAAGCGACCTAAACCCTGGTGGAACAGTGAATGCGAGGAAACTCGCAAACTGCAAAATCGGGCATGGGGCACATTTCGGAGGTACCCCACATCACAAAATCTCCTACTTTTTAAAAAGGCAAGAGCAAAAGCCAGGTGGACACGCAAACAAGCTAAGCGGTCCTCTTGGCACGCCTTTGTATCGTCTCTGTCTTGTAACACCCCATCCAAAGTGGTATGGGACAGACTTCGCAAAATCAGAGGAGAACACATCAGTCATTCCGTCCCTCTTTTAGAAGTTAACGGTCAGGTATGTGAAAGCCTAGAAGAGCAGGCGAATGCGCTTGGGGAGTATTTGCAAAGAATTTCTGACTCATCTCATTATAGTAAAAACTTTCTTAAGATCAAAGACACTGCAGAAAAGAAGACAATTCGAATGAGTGGCGGGGACGACCATGGATATAATCAGCCGTTTACTATGATAGAGCTGCAGAGGTCATTATCTTCAGCAAAGGCTACCTCACCTGGTGCAGACCGAGTGACATATTCCATGCTTCAGCACTTGTCCGAAACATCGAAAGAATGCTTGCTTCGTTTCTTCAACCGAATCTGGGCAGACAGCACATTACCATCCGCATGGAAAGCTGCCACCGTTGTTCCACTGTTAAAACCTGGAAAAGACCCTTCAAATCCAACTAGCTATCGACCTATCGCTCTCACAAGCTGCATCGGCAAAACATTTGAGCGTATGGTCAATGGTCGGCTCGTCCATTTTCTAGCGGAAAACAAATGTCTCTCCGAACTTCAGTGTGGTTTTCGTGCCGGGCGGTCCACAACGGACCACCTGGTTCGAGTAGAAACAATGATACGTGAAGCTTTCGTCCGAAGACAACAGTGCCTCTCTGTTTTCTTTGATCTTGAGAAGGCATACGATACCGCTTGGCGGTATGGTATCCTACAAGATCTGTACTCTTTTGGGAACAGGGGGCGCATACTCAGATGCGTCATGAACTTCCTACAAAACAGGACATTCCAAGTACGACTTGGAACGACGCTATCTGGTGTTCTGGTTCAAGAGAATGGAGTGCCACAGGGATCTGTCCTGAGTTTTACTCTCTTCCTTGTGAAAATCAATTCAGTAGCCAATGTAATTCCTCGTTCCATGTCATGCTCCTTATACGCAGATGACATTCAAATATCATGTTCTTCTACAAATCTAGCAATATGCGAGCGTCAGATGCAGCTAGCTCTAAACAAGCTTACCACATGGTCCCTCGAAAATGGGTTTAAGTTCTCGCACGAGAAAACTGTCTGTGTTCACTTCTCTAGGGTCATAGGAATGCTTCCTTCACCTACTCTTAAGCTGAATGGGCAGGACCTCACTGTTAAAGGGACTGTCGCATCCGGAACCGTGGTTACGAATCCAATACCAACGTGTTCGGTACACTACCACCGAGCTATTTGCCAAATTTTCTCCTTCCAAAACGGACCGGGCGATGAGGAATCGAATTTAAAAGATCCGGTTTCGTTTTGATCTTCGAAAGCGCCAGCGCCAACAACATCGCGTGACGCAAGGTGGAATCTGGCTAATCCGCTTTGAAGGACGCTGTCGTCTGCCGCCAAGTCTGGGGCTGCTTTGTTTTTTTCCGGCACGTCGCCCGTATTCACATGTGACACTTTCTAGTAACGCGGATACTATCTCTACGCTTGCATCCTTCGCGTGAGATGTCGTTTCAAAACCGACGCAGCGTTCCTGACTCCAGGAAAACTTCCTTCGAAAACCTCGATGTTTGATTTCGCACGCCAAGGATACAGCTACAGCCAGACCCCAGACGAAGCGAAAGTTGGAAGCAGCTACATCACTAGCGGGTATCCAGATGAAGCAAGGAGTGTTCATGCTGTCCGTGTATGCTCCTCGCATTTCACCGATAATGTGTACCTGGATGAGAACATCGTGCAAGTGCAACTCGGATTGACACAAAAAAGGAACGAATTGAAACTTGACGCCGTTCCGACAATGTTCCACGAACAAAGCGAGCCAGCTACTTCGACAGTAAGTCACAATGTCTATGTAGTTTCCCAATCGGATCTGTCACTCTTGCGCGTGAGTAACTTAGCAGCAAAAGACTAAATCGGTACAACGTAAGGTATCCCCTAACCTATGATCAATAACTAGATAAATAAAATACAATAAACAAGTAAAAGAACATGATGTCATTCATATGAACGTGTTGGCTTTTCTCGTTGTCGGACGCGTTATCATGAAACTTTCCCTGTTGCTGAACCTGTGACTGTTGTGGAATGTGGTAGACATGATCGGTTTTCATGTGTATTGCAGCTGCAGGTAGCTCGACAGGGTCAAACGCAAGTGGTACGTATATTACTTAAATACATATTATGTGTTTACAATTTTTGGACACAGAACAATTCGCAAACTATGAACCCCGAAGGAAGAACTGACGCTGTTTGTGTGCTGGTGTTAGAAACATGCACTATATACAAACAGTACCTCTGTCCGTAACATAAGCGCCATAAACCACTTCCCAGTTTCCTTTTATCTCTCTGTTTGTGAACTGTTTGTGTGCTGTAGGGCGACGGTTTTTGCGGTTGTCGTAGCCAACTTGAGATGCACTTTTGACGTTCTGTGTTATAGAAGGACCAGGTGCTGCTGATCCAAGTCCCATCCATCCATGAAACGGCATCAAACAATGTACGTGTGTGCACGGTAATTTTGCTGAGAGACCTGGTTTTTACACTAATGCCTTTACGACGCCTCTGACAAATTAGGATCTTCCAGAACAGTGCTTTCTTCATCCAAGTTCAAGAAGTAAAGAGAATGACTTCATGGCTTCTACTGACATCTCACAGCTACATGGCAAGACAAAATAACTTGAAAGAAGGGAAAGAAAAAAAAAGGTCCGTTTCAGGTCCACCCAAATCTTTGTGCAGAGGCTGACAGCAACAACGTTATTGCGAGATGATGAATGATGCTGATGCAGCGTCCAGATTAAGCCCTTGTTTCCTTTTTTGCAATGCTATACATTACTGCTGGTTAAATGTAAAATGATGCACCTACCTCCAGACATTAAAGGGGCTACCAGAGATCTAGTGTCAATTCAACAGAAAAGCTGCATGTTCTACGAGGCACTGTCACATAAGCATTGGCCAAATTTGCTATCCTGTGAGCTTTGATAGGATATGCCATAGATAGTAAGAGGCCTCTTACTGTGAAAGGGAGGTGCATTATTCGAGTAGTGGGGTCTGAGGCAGCCGCGGATAGAATCTGATGTACAAATGCTTCGTGTAATACACTGGTTAAATGTAAAATGATGCACCTACCTCCAGACATTAAAAGGGCTACCAGAGATGTAGTGTCAATTCAACAGAAAAGCTGCATGTTCTACGAGGCACTGTTACATAAGCATTTGCCAAATTTGCTATCCTGTGAGCTTTGATAGGATATGCCGTAGATAGTAAGAGGCCTCTTACTGTAAAAGGGAGGTGCATTATTCGAGAAGTGGGGTCTGAGGCATGACGGTCATTTCAGGATGTACTAACCCTTCCAAAATTTTACACTTGGTTGTGCCCAGAGATCGATCCAGATCCCCCCCCCCCCCCAACACCCCGAGTTTTTTTCCTGTGTACCACTGTTATAATGAAACCGTCCAATTTACTGTCCAACCGTCCCGTTTTCATTGCAATTGAAGTACTTACGAAACTGTTTATTTTATTTTTTATTTTTGTGACTCGCCGCTTCAGATCCCAAGGGACATTGCCAGTGTGGTGCACCCTGATAACTGTCTGTGCACAGCAAATA
This sequence comes from Ornithodoros turicata, assembly GCF_037126465.1. Classification (NCBI taxonomy): domain Eukaryota; kingdom Metazoa; phylum Arthropoda; class Arachnida; order Ixodida; family Argasidae; genus Ornithodoros; species Ornithodoros turicata. The sequence continues at coordinate 4,007,573 of NW_026999314.1, forward strand.
ATAAATATCTGTGCGTGAAGAGTTGGATGTGGACTTGTGCGATGGCTCTTGAATGGACAACACTCAGTCAACACAAAGGTTTATTCACATTTGCGTAACTTATTGCCTGTCATTATAATAATAATTATCATAATACATAGACAAGAGGTAATGCTCTGCCAAGGATCTCTGAAGTTACAGTCTTGAAAGCTGTTTTCAAAACAGTGGTGCTAAAAAAAATGGATCAATGGCAGGTATCAAAATTTGTTTTGCTGTATCAAGACAGAACAATCTTCCGTGGGAATGACAAATTGTGGACATTCCCAGACAGATGTATCACTTACAATGATAATGAGGTGTAAGTGTACCGTTAGTGAGTTATGAAACGTTACCTGAAATTATTTGACGTGTTATATCCCTCACATGCTATAATACTGCCAATGATAAGAAGTATTACACTACCATTAAAAGTATAACTGTCACTTATTGCTCCTGCCTATTCCCCTGCACTTCTCGGGATTACTGTGGTAACACAGATTCTGTTTCACACTTCTCGATTGGAAACTACGCAAGTCTATTATGGTGTAGGTGTGAACAGGAAATGAGGCACACAAAAGATGATAATCCTGATAGGACCGGGATGGAAAAACGTTGGCGAATCATGCGGACGACACACCCAGGTATCTGTCGTCTCTTTCTCGGTCCAAGGAATCTCCAAACTCAGCTTGTAAACACACAATAAGCAGTGAAAATGACGTAGCTGTAAAAAGAGAGGACACTTTCCTAAACACGTAGCACAGTAATTTCCTGATAATCATTCTAATTCTAACCCGGCCCTTGAGTTGCACAGTTGGTTAGAGCCTTCGTAACTTTCATGGGGCATTCGTCGTGTGTGCAAACGTCCACGACAACTACGAAAATAAGGATTGCTCAACGTGCCTATCTATCGTGGGTATACAGTAGGCGAAGGCTGTGATCCTCGCTGCAATACTGCGGTGGATACACCACCAGAAGTTCTGGCCGAAGACAGAGAGCTGAGAACAAAGTGTGATGCGTGCTTACACTGTACTTCGCCATCATTACACAACTCTGCCACTTCACCAGCACTGCAGCATATAGGTACTCTTCCGGTTCCTGGGGAGCACAGACGCCGCACAAACACCTGGATGGTTTCCTGCGTCGTAGTGAATGTCACGGGATTAAGTGTTGAGCGTTGAGCACTCCGATCATGAACGTACCTAAAGCAGTGGTCCTGAGGCTCGTTCTGTTGCGCTAACGCAGCTACGGCACGTACATCACCAGTTACTTGCAGAAGAAGCGGATCCGTCGAATATGGGCCGTCATTAAACATGTATATTCGTCACGGGATCTATTACTAAAGGCATTTGAACAGCACGATGCACCACTTCCGCGTTCCGGGTCCGCCCTCTCCGTATGTGCCTTAGCCTTCGTCTCCCTGACCGAGACCGAGCTGCAAGCCGCGGGGACTCCTCTGGCTCGCCGCGTTCTTATTGGTCAGATTCAATGTGACGTTGCTAAAGATTCTCAGCAGGGAGTTCCGCTTGACGCCCGCTTCCGTCGTCTGCTGTAGCGCCGCTTACACACGAATTATGCGAAAAGTATTCCGTTGATCGGGATGGGACTTTCGGAGTCATGGTCAGTGAAGGATGGGGAATCTCATTTCACTGTTGTTTCGGAATCGATCTGTGGTCGATGCGACTGTCCCTTTAAGAGTGAGCACAAATTTCTTGGGGTCACGTTTGATAGCAAACTTACTTTCCTACCGCACATTAAGAGCCTTAAAACTAAATGCATCAAGTCCCTAAGCCTCTTAAAGGTGCTGTCACACAGATCCTGGGGCGCAGATCGTGACACGTTACATAGAATTTACATTTCGACAGTGAGGTCAAGATTGGACTATGGGTGCATTGTCTATGGATCTGCCCGCGAATCTGCTCTCAAGATGTTGAACCCAGTTCACCACCAGGGGTTGCGTTTAATAACTGGTGCCTTTCGTACATCACCAGTTGAGAGTCTATATGTCGAATCCAAGGAGTGGTCATTGGAGAGACGTAGGTTCTACCTCTCAGCATCATATGCGCTTAGAGTGAAAGGCTATCCAGAACATCCTGCACTCCAGTCTGTGAGGGAGACACGGTTTAAGCAGTTCTTTCTCAGCAAACCCACAGTTATACCTCCTTTTAGTATGCGTGTGCTACAGGGAATCGAAACGTATGAGTTCATTGAGTATCACGCACCAATTTTGCAAGCGTGTGTGGGAGCTCCGCCGTGGGACGTACTTCCAGAATGCAATTACTCTTTAGCTAAATATAACAAACATGGCACTCCACCATGTGTGCTCCAACAAGAATTCAGTTATGTAGCCGAAAGCTTTGGAGATCACACTGCTTTTTATACCGATGGGTCAAAAACACACTCATCCGTTTCTTGTGCAATGGTTACTGAATCTTGCACGAAGTCTCAGCGGCTTCCAAACTCTGCATCAGTTTTTACTGCAGAGCTATATGCAATAATCATGGCGCTTAGCTTCATCCTAGACCCCCCGCAGGGGGCACCGGCTTCGGCTGGTGTTTGGTGAGTGGCGCCACCACGGACCCCAGCCCCCAGTCCTAAGGTGTTATCCGTACCGTGCCGAGGGGATGAAAGGCGAAGGGTAGAAGCCTTGAACGGTGGCGGTCGGGGTCTTGGTCAAACCCCGGCCGATGGGTTTTCCTTAAAACTCCGGGACCTTCCCACATGTATGAATGTGAAGTGTGGGTGACCAATGGGAACATTCATTTCCTTAACCTCTTATGGTAAAACATTCTTCTCCTTCCTTGATCGCGGGCGGAAAGCGTCCGCGGACCGAAGTTTTCAAACAGGTGTTCGACACCTTCCAAGCTAAGTACATAGTTGTCAGTAGTGTGAGCACTGATACTGAGAAAAACACTCCACTAGGAAGAATGTCGCCGTTCTTCATTGAGAAGGCGGTGGCATCCCTGTCAAAGAATGTGACCGAAATTAAGCGCCTTAGATCGGGTGACTTGCTTCTGAAATGCACCTCGGAAGCAGACTGTGAGCTCATACTGAATACCCAGCAAATGCTCGGAGTCAACATAACATCAACCTTGCACAGGACTCTTAATACTTGCCGTGGTGTGGTGTCGCTAGTAGAACTCATCGATGTTCCTTCAGAAGAGATTCTGGAAAATCTAAAAAACCAGAAGGTGATTGATGTAAAGAAAATAAAAATCAGGAAAAACAATGAATATATAACGACACGCAACACAATTCTCACGTTCGACTGTCCGACTCTACCAGAAAGACTGAAGGTAGGATATCTGACTGCAGAAGTGCGGCCATATATTCCTAACCCACTTAGATGTTTTAAATGTAACCGCTTTGGCCATCCTTCCGATGCGTGCAGAGGGTCTGCATGCTGTGCTCGCTGCAGCAAACAGGACCACAACTCCAAAGAGTGCGGAGGGCCTGATCACTGCGTTAACTGCTCAGGTGACCACCCTTCGTACTCTAGGTCTTGCCCGAAGTGGAAGTTTGAGAAAGAGGTTATGCACATCAAAGTTACACAGAAACTAAGCTATCCAGAAGCCAGGAAGAAGGCATCTCCCTTCCTCTTCCAGAAATCCTTTTCATCTGTCGTTAAAGAGAAACCAAGGATGATTTCATGTGCAACACAGACAGAAAAGTCAACACAAAGTGAAGAAACACATACACCTCTTTCTCAAACACCTCCCGTAACAGTAACAAAAGTTTCGCAATCCTCTTCCGTGGCGTCATTTTCACAGACGCCGCCTTCGTCATCGCAAACTGTGGAGGCGAGCTCCATGGAATGCGATGACGACACGAGCTCGCAAGGCTCTTTTACGAGCGTGAGCTCACAAACACAAAGGAAGCCTAAGAGCAGTATGTCTGGGAGCGGCTCACTCCCCGATATATCACCTAAGGAACTTGCGGCTGCTCGGAAGAAAACTCCGAGGCAGCCCATAATGCCCCCAAAGAAGAAATAATGAAAGGTTCTTTACACAGTACACTCTTTCCAATGACGAAGACGCCTCTTGTGCACACCTTTTTCATTTTCTATACTATGGCGATCCTTCAGTGGAACTGTCGAGGGCTTCTCACTAATCTTGATGATGTCAATGATCTTTCGGACAGGTATGATACACTCTGTTTTGCACTACAAGAAACTTATCTTAAACCACAACAGATACATACACTCCGGAGATGGAACCTGTTCCGAAACGATCGGGTTGATGCAACACGTACATCTGGAGGTGTTGCTATCCTTACACCAAAAACCCTCCCTACAAAGCACCTTCCACTGAAAACAGCACTTGAGGCAGTTGCCGTTCAAATATGTCTTCAGGGGGTCATAACTGTATGTTCCTTATACCTACCACCATCAGCTGTGGTAGACCAGAACACACTGGAAACTTTAATTGACGAGCTCCCACCGCCTTTCCTCTTACTGGGAGATTTTAATGCCCATAACTGTTTATGGGGCAGCTCGAGAGTCGACAGGCGAGGAAAAATGTTGGAAAAGATATTACTTTCTAGAGCTATCTGTCTTCTTAACAAAGGAAGTCCCACTTATGTAAGTAGCGCTAGTCAGTCTTTCTCCGCTATCGACCTCTCTTTGTGCAGCCCATCAGTGTTTCAAAGCATTGACTGGGCAGTTGACCAGAATCCTCGGGGTAGCGATCATTTTCCTGTAGTTCTGAAAGTGCATGATGCCCCAACCACCCTAGGTACACGTCCACGTCGGTGGAAACTGTCACAGGCTGATTGGAATCTCTTCAAGGAAGAAGCCAATCTCCTAACACCATCTTTCCAAGGGTTAAGTATAGAAGATGTCAATAATCTTATTACGGACACCATTATAAATGCTGCTCAACAGTCCATCCCACAAACATCCGGTCGCCTCCCTAAGCGCTCCAAGCCTTGGTGGACAAGCGACTGCGAGACTACACGCAAAGAACAAAATCGGGCGTGGGGTGTGTTTCGGAGGCACCCCACCACACCAAACTTAGTCGCATTCAGGAAGGCACGTGCAAAAGCACGCTGGACACGAAGACAGGCAAAAAAAGAATCTTGGAAAAGTTTTGTATCTTCTTTGAATTGTAACACTCCTTCAAAACTTATATGGGACAGGCTAAGGAAAATCAAAGGAGACTACACAAGTTTCTCTGTCCCATTACTGCAGGTAAATGGCGTAGTTTGTCAGAATTTGGAAGCGCAGGCCGATGCCCTTGGGGAACACATGCAACATGTATCCAGCTCAGCTCACTATAGCAGGGATTTTTTGAAAATAAAATCATCTGCTGAGAAACAGACTATTCCAAGTGAGGGCGGTGACAAGTACCCATACAATTCACTCTTTACAATGACTGAGCTACAAAGGGCTCTATCATCCAGTAAAGTTACAGCCCCAGGTCCTGATCGCATTACCTACTCCATGATCCAGCATTTATCATCCACATCTTTAGAATCCCTTCTTGATTTCTTTAATCTTGTCTGGCGAGAGGGTTGTCTTCCGTCTGGCTGGAAGGTGGCAACCGTTGTCCCATTGTTAAAACCTGGAAAAGACTGCACAAACCCCTCCAGTTATCGACCCATAGCACTCACAAGTTGCCTAGGGAAAACTTTTGAGCGCATGGTTAATGATCGCCTGATGTATTTCCTTGAGGAAAATAAATGCCTAGATAAATTCCAGAGTGGCTTCAGAGCTGCGTGCTCGACAACAGATCATCTGTTGCGGCTAGAGAGTGCCATCAGAGAAGCATTTGTCCGAAGGCAGCATTGTGTGTCCGTATTTTTCGACATTGAAAAGGCCTATGATACCGCCTGGAGGTATGGTATTCTGCAAGATCTGCACACTCTGGGAATAAGCGGCCGCATGTTTCGCTGTATTGCCAATTTCCTTCAAGGACGATTATTCCGGGTCCAGGTTGGATCGACACTTTCTCGCCCATTCATACAAGAGAACGGTGTACCTCAAGGATCCGTCCTAAGTGTAACTCTATTCATCGTAAAGATGAACTCCATAGCAAGTGTCATTCCTCCTTCAGTCAGGTATTCACTCTATGTAGATGACGTTCAGATTTCTTGTTCCTCTTCCAGCGTCGCTAGGTGCGAACGTCAACTCCAACTCACAATAAACAAGTTGGTCAAATGGTCGCACGGAAATGGTTTCAAGTTTTCTCCGGAAAAGACAGTATGCGTCTCTTTCTCTAGGGTACGGGGAGTGTTTCCCGAACCAACACTTAAAATGGGCAGCCACGACATTAACGTAAAGCCCGAGCATAAATTCCTTGGACTTATATTTGACCGGAAATTGACTTTTCTTCCTCACCTCAAACACCTCAAGGTAAAGGCCATTAAATCTCTAAATCTTCTAAAAGTGCTTTCTCACCGGTCCTGGGGAGCAGATCGTGACACACTCAAGAAGATCTACGTCTCCACTGTTCTATCCAAGTTGGATTATGGGTGTGCTGTGTATGGTTCAGCACGGCCATCTACACTCAAAATCCTCGATCCAATACACCACCAAGGACTGCGTTTAGTACTCGGAGCATTCAGAACTTCTCCGATACAAAGTCTATACATAGAAGCGAATCAGTGGTCTTTAGAGAGACGTAGGTTTTACCTCGCTGCTTCATATGCACTTAGAATCAGGGGTCACCCCGAGAACCCAGCATATCAATGTGTGAAAGATACACCATTCAGACAGCACTTCTTGAACAGACCTTCAGCCGTGCCTTCTTTTAGCGTTAGAATGTCACAAGCAGTCGAACACTATGGCTTTCCAGAATACAACTCTATGATTCTTGAGACAACTAAGAAAATCCCTCCATGGCAGCCCCCTCCAAAATGCAACCTATCCCTTTCCAGATACAACAAGCGTGATACTGCTAACAGTGTACTCCAGCAAGAATTTGAGGTGTTAAAGGATAGCTTTGGCAGCCATGTAGAGTTGTACACTGATGGCTCAAAGACTGTTTCCGGGGTATCGTGCGCTATGGTCACTGGCACAGTTACAAGGTCACATCGTTTGAAGGTCACCATGTCTGTCTCCACAGCGGAAGTGTATGCCATAATTTTAGCCCTGAATTATATCTTACAAAATCGTATCAAATCATCAGTCATATACACAGACTCTTTGAGTTCCTTACAGACTATCTGTAGCATTCATTGCACAAAAGACCCCATTGTCCATCGTGCAAGGCGCATTGCAAGCACTATAGCTAACAGGGCTTATCGGTTACTGTTCTGCTGGGTACCCAGCCATGTTGGGATACCTGGAAATGAAAAGGCCGATCGAGCAGCTGCTGCTGCCCTAACAAACGGCATTACGGCTTTCGACATTCCATCAAAAGATCTCAGGCTATGTTTAAAAAGCAGCATTAACAGACACTGGCAGAGCTTTTGGGACCAACAGACAAGTAACAAATTACATGCTATAAAACCCAAGATAGGCCCTTCCCCATCTGCATCAAATCGACTGTATGAGGTGCTATCTTGTCGGCTCCGTTTGGGACACACATACTTAACACATGGATATCTCTTACGGGAAGAAGACTCTCCCGAGTGCAATCACTGTGGGGAACAACTCTCAGTCCTCCATATTCTCATTGTATGTCCAGCGTATCAGCATCTTCGTGAACGTCATTTTGTTTTATTCTATAGAAATTTCTTACCACTGCACCCGGCGCTTTTGCTGGGCGATGAAAGTTTCATACCCTTTGAAAAGATCTATATGTTTTTTAGAGATACCGAGTTTTTAAAGGATCTGTGATTTTAACTACTAACCCAGCACTCAACACTGTTTTAGTAAATACACAAATTTTACACAGATAAAACTTACACTGGTATTTGGCGCATTATGGCCTTAGTAGCTAATGCGCCAGAAAAACCCAAATCAAATCAAAATCAAATCATCCTAGACCGTCAGATCAAGTCTTCGATCATCTACAGCGATTCACTCAGTTCTCTTAAAGCCATCTGTACGATACAGAAACAGAAAAATCACCTTGTATTAAGGGCCCGATATCTTGCAACCAAGGTAATCAAAAAAGGTCTCTGTTTAGGTTTTTGCTGGGTTCCCAGCCACGTTGGGATACCCGGCAATGAACTCGCAGATGCAGCAGCTGCAGCTGCGCTCTCTTCTGAAGTGAGCCTATTGGAGAGTCCCTCGCAAGACCTTAGGTCAGTCCTGAGGAGGAAAATTAATGTGAAATGGCAACGAGAGTGGGCTACACGAGAAAACAACAAGCTTTAGATGTCAAAAAACACAATTTTAGGAAGCATACCGAGTTTTAAAAATCGTCTTCATTCAGTAGTTTTTAGTCGCTTACGCGTTGGTCACACACACCTCACACATGTTTTTTTACTGCGCCGGGAGGAACCACCGGAATGTACGCAGTGTGGGGAGCAGCTGTCTGTGCTGCACATCCTAATCACGTGTCCTGCACATGAACCTCATCGTCAGTATCACTTTAAAGAGCTTTACAGATATCAGTTGCCACTTCATCCAGCCTTGTTGTTGGGTGATGAGCCTCTTTTACCCTTCATGAGAGTTTTTAACTATTTTAAAGATATTGGCTATTTAATATTATATTATTATTATAGTTTTACCCAGCTGCTCATGTATCTTGTTTTACTGTCTAAACATTTCTAAAACTATGGTTTTAGTTTAATCTTACTGCTTTTACATAGTCACCAACCATCCCCATTGTCTCTTCACCATAGCTTTGGCGCACTATGACCCTAGTTGTCCGTGCGCCATAAAAACCTGAATAATCATCATCACCTTGGGGCATTATACGCCCTAAGAATAAGAAGCTACCCAAAACAACCAGCTTTAACCTGCGTTACAAAAACACGGTTCAAACAGATGTTTATTAACAGGCCTTCGGTCGTCCCTCCTTTCTCAATGCGAATTGAGAGGGATATTGAGCATCACGAAATTTCTTCTTTTAATTCCCAGGTTGTAGAGTGTGGTAAGAGGGTCCCACCTTGGGAACTACTTCCAAAGTCTGATACCACTTTGACAAAATACAGTAAACAGAAAACTTCTGCACGAGTCCTACAACAAGAATTCGAACACTTGAGAGAAAGCTTTGGAAATCACACCGAAATTTACACAGATGGGTCAAGCTCTAGTGCAGGAGTGACTTGTGCCATGATTTCTGTTACATGCACAAAGTCACATCGTATCATCGCAGCATCTATCTTTACTGCAGAGCTTTACGCCCTTATCTTGGCACTCCAGTACATTCTTCATTGTTGCATAAAGTCTTCGGTAATATATACAGATTCCTTGAGTTCCATCAGTGCCATTTGTAGCAGGCACCCACAAAAGAATTTTCTTGTTCAACGTGCACAATTCTTAATCAGTGCAGCACAAAAGAAGGGCTACTCTGCAATCCTCTGCTGGGTGCCCAGCCATACAGGCATACAGGGAAATGAGTTTGTCGACCGGGCTGCTGCTGCTGCAGCTTCAAAAGACGTCAGTCCTTTCGAGATACCCATGCAGGATATTAGGGCAGCACTTAGGAAATCACTGTACACAAAATGGCAGAGCTTCTGGAACACTCAGGCACAAAACAAGCTACACTTGATTAAACAACACATCCAAAGTTATGGAGACCGCCAGGAAAATCGTCTCTTGAGTGTTCTGCGAACGATGTTGCGGATAGGCCACACCTTCCTTACGCACAAATTTTTACTCAGTGGAGAAGAGCCGCCACTCTGTGAAATCTGTGGTGAACTCCTCTCTGTCATCCACATGGGGGGTCTCCTTGCTTGATGCCCTGTAAAACTGGCACTCTCCTGCCGTCCGATCCTCCGTTCCAGGAAAACGTTGTAGAGCATCCGGTGTACATATCTAGTAGTACTTGGACGTAATGTTCCGGAATGCCTCTACCCCGCACTGCCTCAGCAATGGCCTCGTGCGACACACAGTCAAAGGCCTTCTTGATATCCAAGCTGACGGCAAAAAAGCTTTTCTTCTGCTTCTTCATAACTTTCATCAACGCCTGGAGGGCCAAAAGGTTGGTGCTGGTTCATCTGTCATCTTGAAACCCACCCTGCAAGGGGTGGAAGGAATTCTCGACGGACAGTCTCTTCAGTAGAACTCTAGAGTACAGCCTACTCAACATGGGGGCCATAGTAATGGGCCTTACATCCGCCGCCGACCTGGGTGTCGTCTTCTTTGGTATGAACACGGTCCTAGACCGTTTGAGCTCCTCCGGCATCGCCCTGTTGCAAAAGAAGTTGTTCAGGACGTGCTGTAAGATTTTTGGAGGAATGGATCGTAAGTCCTACACGGACACTCTATCCGGACCTGGGGCAACCTTTTTATCCATAGTGCTGAGTGCCATCTTCACCTCTTCCAGCTCAATCCCTGCGACATCGGCCCAAGTTTTTGTGTGAGAGGGCAGTCTTCTGTTCAATGAAGGGGAAGCACAAGACATCAAAGGGTCGAAATAATCATGTATATCTTCCAGCGATAAGGAATTTTCGCCATCCGCCCCCTGTGACATCAACTGGTGGACTAACACACGGGGGCCCAAGCGGTACAGGCGTTGGTGTTGTTTGTACCTCGCCTTTTTGCGAGCATTCCGATTAGTAGTAGTGCTCGAGGAATGTGGAGGATTCACTTGAGAAGGCCTCCGCCGCTGTCCGCCATTAGGGTCTCTCCTTGTTTGTTTGGATTGTGGGTCCACACCAAAGTGGCGATAGATGATGTTCAAATCCTCCATTGAAATAGGTCCCGCCAGTAGCCGACAAAGGTTCGTCAGGAAGGCCTGCTTCCGCAAAGTCTCTCATAATGTTCTCCTCTGGTTCAGGTAGGGTCGCCATTGCCGCGCCCTCAGGAGCTCCACAACGAGGTGCCACCGCCGCCACACCGAGCGCCGCCACGGCCAAATCCGACACCGCCGCACCACCAACAGATCCGCCGTCCGCACTCGAGGTTATATTGTGACCACCAATAGTGGCTCGGCATGTAGGAGAAGAGGGCTTACCAGCCTCTGCCGCTGCGGCTAGACCTAGAGGGGTGTCCCCCTCGTCGACGCCATCAAGGCCCAAAGGGCCCGATGCTCTGTTTATACCATTCAGGTTTGGGGGGCTCAATTCAGCCGCCACCAACAGCTCTGCCAACTCTGAGATATCATGTACATTCGAGGAACATAGTTCCTCAACCTCATTGGTCGGATCCGCTAGAGTGCTCTCAGGGCCATTGGCCTCCTGGCACGTGGACAAAGGACGGTCGGCATCCATTGGATCGTCAGCACTGCCGGGCACGCCCGCGCCCCCACCCGCCACGGCAGCGATCACATCTCCCCGAGGAGCCCCCGAGATCATAGTCTGGGGCGACTTTCTTCTTGGCTCTTGCGAGCAATCTGGCGCAACGAACGGGAGTTCGTCTGAAACCTCCATCTCAGCACTCGCCAACTGCTGCTCCTCATTCGTTTCTGGTATTTTAGCAGTCTCCAACGACCGGGCGACAGGAGTTGTCATTGTCGGACCTGCCCCTCCGGCAGACATCGCCGCTACCGCTGGGTACTGCAGGCCTATTCTGAGAATGTCTTTGTATCTGGGCTGGTGGCGCTGCATGCGAATACTCATTAGAGTTCGTGTGGGAAAGCGCTTCGCAAGCTCTTGATTGATGAATGGATGGTTCAAGCGCGTGACTTCAAGATTTGCCAAGGCCCTCAACTCTGAGTCGGTCCATCGACCGTGCGAGATAACCTCGCCAGCTCCCGCTGCACTGCAGTTCTCTTGTCGCCCCAGTGGTGGGGCTGAAGCAGCTAGATCACGTAAGTCTTGATTCGACGCTCCATTGGAAGCCGCAAGGGGCTGAGAGCGTGGGGGTTGCTTCCTACCACACTTTGTAACGTGTGAGGAAATTGATCTCACTTGAGTGAACTCTTTTTCCAGACAGATGGAAGATTTGCATGAAACAGAGACGCCATGATTTTGCGTATAATGGTCTTGAAACTTAGAGCGGGATGAAGACACAGTCCCACATATGCCGCACGCCAGATCTTGTGGCGGGTATGTGATAGTTAGCTTGCTCATTGTGATACTCAATAAAAGGGTGAGCACAGGGCAATAAAAGGGGAAGGGCGGAGTGTAGTAGGTAACCAGGCAGCGTACCTAGTTATTGACAGGAGCTTAGTACAAGATTTCCTACACTCCTCGGGTCATAGACCCTGGGCGGACCTCTTAGCCGGGAGCCAGAAACAACTGGTCCCCGCAAAGGGGGCACGACGAGGACGTGGGTCCGCCCGGTTGCCAAGGTGATACACTTCAGAAGAAGGAATTGGACTCGCCAGAGGCAGAAGCGCTCAAACGCACTGATCACGAAACGGACAGCATGGGGAACCTTGGCAACCACCACCCGAAAGAACACAATATATTCCCCCGCCGTTACACCATACCTTTTTAATTTTCTCTTGAGATGCAGGATCCGAATGTGGAGAAAAGCTTCGAATGAGTGGAATGGCGTTTATTTGGCTAAAACTCTACTGTACCCCGAAGGGTTAAAACTGGCGTAGTCAGCACCTGCCCGTCGACAACAGAGTTGTCGTGGTATTTGACGATTAGATGCATGACTAGTCATCAAAAGAAATAAAGCTATAAGGAAATACTAAGGACATAACTAACTATCCAAAAAATAAAGTAGTGGTGCGACGGATGCAGCTTAAGACTAAACCATCTGCACGAATCGTTTCAAGCAGATGATGCTACCGACGAGGGCTCTTGATGCCAACCAGGAGATGTCAGATACGGAGAAGCCCAGATTGCGACATAAACTTCGTGATGAAGGGCAGGTCATACCTCGTGCGCCAAACGCGAGACCGGCAATCCTGACTTGCTTTCCTGGAAAGAGAGCGGATAGACTGTTGTATTTTCCGCCTTCTCCTTGTTCTTTCTTTCTAAATTTCCCACAGAACTATCCCAGGCTATCACAAGGTCGATGATGGTGATACGATTGCTCTCTTCCACTATGATATCTGGTTTGAGTCGGGCGCCATTCACGGTTAATACACGTTCTTGCTGGACATCGGCGTCAGGCGAATATTTTTTAATCAATCGGGAGACCTGCTTAGCCATGTAGCTATGTATCTCAACTCTGGGTCCATGAACTTTGCTGCAGTATTGCAGTATGTGCAATGCGGTTTCTTCTGATTCCTTGCAGTGGTGGCACAGTCTTGCTTGCGGATCTTCGGCGTGCTTATTGAAGAGGGCCCTTGTCGGGTAAAGATCTGTTCGTAGCCTTAGTCCCTTAATACGGTCGCCATCCTTGAGCAGGCGACTATCTGTTGAAAGCCACTTATTACCGGAGGAATCGCTGTAATGGGCAAAGAGCCCAATAGAAAGAATGGGAAATAATGGGAAATGGGAAAGAATGGGAATGGGAAATGGGAAGAAAGAAATAGAAGAATGGGAAAGAACACAATATATTCCCCCGCCGTTACACCATACCTTTTTAATTTTCTCTTGAGATGCAGGATCCGAATGTGGAGAAAAGCTTCGAATGAGTGGAATGGCGTTTATTTGGCTATAACTCTTCTTTCCCCAAATGGGGTGTATCGTTAGGCTCTGGGGCCATTTGGTTAGCCCTGCTGGGAAGACAGGGGACGGCGGTGTTGAGCCTTCTAACCTGTTCTTAATCCGCTCATCATGCCGTGAGTCGGATTGAGTCGGGGAGGGTAAGTTACATCGGCATCCGTCTCAGAACCTAACACCAAAGTGCATCTGGAAGCCCCAGCAGTAGGGGTAGCAAATCGTAACGCAGAGCTTGTATCGGTATCGTAGTCTTGGTGTTTCGCCAGGGTTCCCTCGGGCTATACCTTTTTGAAGAAACGGCTTAAGCAGATCAGGCTGCCGACTAGGACCTTTGCTGCCAACCAACCGATATCATTCTTGGTAAATCCCAGATCTTTCAAGGTCTGTCTTGTACTTGCACAGGTGCCAGCTCTCGCACCAAAGCACAGACCGTGCACTTCAACATTCTTGCCGGGGAAAGAGGCTTTCAGGCATGAGTATTTTTGTACTTTCCCTTGGTTCACTTCCTTCAGGGTCGATGCGCTGGCGTCCCATGCAATGGCAACGTCCAAGATCTTAACGTCATCGCCCTTCTTGATGATTATGTCAGGTTTTAACCTGACTCCATCTTGAGAAGTTATCAGCTTCTCTTCTTCCACTTCCACCTCGGGATTGTACTTCTTGATCAGTCGGACGACCTGCTTTGCTATGAAATTGTGTCTTTCCACCCTTGGTAAGTGGACCCTTTCACACTCTTGGAGTATGTGGAATGCTGTCTCCGGCTTCTCCTTGCAGAACCTGCGTTCAATGGCTTTGGGATCAGTGGCATGTTTATTAGATAGGGCCCTGGTTGGGTACAAGTTGGTCCTTAGCCTGAGGGCTCGAATTCTGTCTCCATCGGCCATGTATCTGGAATCGTGGTATAACCACTGGTTTCCAACAGGCTCGCTTCGGTGAGAGAACAGACTTTTGTTGGTACAGGTTTGGATCGATTTCTCGATCGCCTGCTTGCGATCCTCTCTCAGTGCCAACTCCAGGTCGCCTCTATCAGTGATTCCCATGGGAATGCCCAGATATTGGGCTAGCCTTTCTTGATGGTCTTTAAGGGGCTCAGAGAGCACAGCATCCACGAAAGGGAGCCCGATTCGGGCTAGCCTTGCATAGGCTTTAGCTTGGCAGGTCGCCGCTGTCCATTCTCGTGGTAGCATGCCTAGCCCACCTTCCCTTGCTGGCATGTGCACATGGGAGTTTGGGAATGAAAGAACACAATATATTCCCCCGCCGTTACACCATACCTTTTTAATTTTCTCTTGAGATGCAGGATCCGAATGTGGAGAAAAGCTTCGAATGAGTAGAATGGCGTTTATTTGGCTAAAACTGTAACTGTCCCTAATACAAGGGTTAAAAACTAGACCAAGTCCGGCATTGCGTGTCACACGAACCCGTGAGGGCCGAGCTGGACTGACACCAAGTACAGCACTTAAGGCTCTGGTGAAAATAAGTTAAAAAAGATACTAAAATCCACCGTCCTGTCTACTACTAAAAATAGACGCGAGCGGAGCGAAATAGGAGGAAACTAAAACACAAACACGTTAAACTTTACGCACGAAGCGAGATAAGCAAATAAGGCTTCCCACGATCACTCGCGACGCCAGCCACGACACGTCACTATTGGTGAGCCCTAACGCGGCACAGACTCGCCTTGTAGAACCGCACGTGAGGCCTCGGGCCCCGAACGAAACTCCTTCAATATACACCTCTTTGCCGGGAAAGAGATCACGTACAGGTTCATACTTCTGGATCTTATCTCTGTTCTTCTGTTCGAGCGCCGAAGTGCTGTTGTCCCAGCAGATGGCCACGTCCGCTACGATGACTTTATCGCCCACTTCCACAACTATGTCTGGCTTGAGCCTTGCTCCTGCCGCTGAAAAAACTTGCTCCTGACGTACAGTTGCGGAAGGGTTATATTTCTGGATGAGACGAGCCATCTGCTGGCAGACGAAGTTATGACGCTCGATGCGAGGACCGTAGACCCGCTCACAGTGTTGTAAAATATGAGCTGGAGTCTCCTCGGCTTCCCGGCAATGATGGCAGAGCCTCGCTGTTGGATCCTGGGCGTGTTTATTAAATAGGGCTCTGCACGGGTAAACACCTGTGCGGAGACGGAGCGCGCGGATCTTGTCGCCTTCTTTCATATGCTTTGACGAGACTTGAAGCCATTGGTTTGCCATGGGGTCTCCTTCATGGGCGAAGATGGACTTGTTAGTATAGCGATTCTTGATTTGTGATGACCAGCGGTTGTGCGCGTCACGTAACAATCGGTCCAATTCCCGCGCATCCGTGACACCTGTGGGAATGCACACTCTTCGGCATAGGGATTCCAAGTGGGCCGCCAATATCTCGTTACCCAACTCATCTATGAATGGGTTGCCGACCCTCTGTAGTCTGGCAAGGGCCTTGATCTGTACAGCTACCGCAGTAAAGGCCAGCTGAAGGACACCCAAACCGCCTTTCTTGTGCGGCATCCAGATGTGCGCCGTGGGAAACTCCCTGGAAGATGGAGATATTGCTTTACCTTCCGCACGTGCGCAGCATCCAGCTTCTCAGCCTGTCCCAGAATGTTGATGGCGTTCGCCGCAGTGTACAGTCTCCGCTGGACCACCAGCTCCTTATAACAGTGCAACCTCTGGAACGGCTTGAGGGCAGCCTTATCGATGATGTCGGTGAGGTCCGTAATCTTGGAGTCGTCCAGCGTTGGGGCCTTGTGGACGAACAGATTTAGGCCCAGATACTTGATGGGCTCGTCCCTTCGCTTGGCTGCCACTTCACTACCGCAGACCACAATTGGCTGGATGTCATAGCTGAACCAGTCACTTTGGCTGGACCAGGTCCAGCCAAAGTACTGGGTCTTGAGGGGGTTAATGTGCAGATGAACTTGCGTCATATAGGCCTCAGTCATACGGAGTAATTCTTGAAGTGCTGCCCTGTTGTCCGAGAATAGGATTATATCATCTGCAAATGCCATGGCAGATGCAGATTTTTCCTTAATACGAAACCCGAGTCCGGAGGAGTTGAGCTGGTGCAACAGGGGGTCAATGACGCAGTTGAACATAAAGGGAGACAGGGGGTCTCCCTGCTTAACCCCCCGCCGCACCGGAATCTGTAGCCCATCAGAAGTTCCATTCACCCAGAAGGACGTGGTGCATCCAGTATACATTTCTTCCAGCACCTCACGATACTGCTGAGCCAGCTGTCTCTCCTCTAGGGCACTGAAGATGGCATGGTGACTGAGCATGTCAAAAGCTTTTCTCAAGTCTAAGCTGGCAGCGTAGAACGGCCTGTGATGTTGCTTGGCGTGTCGCATCAATCCCTGAAGCAAGAGTAAGTTGCTAGATGTGCTTCTGTCCTCGATGAAACCATTCTGGAGATCGTGGAACTTGGCTGCGGGGGCAAAACGGTGCAGAAGAATCTTGGAATACACTCTCAGGAGCAGTTGTGACACCGTAATTGGCCGAAAGTCCCCAGGACCACCAGGTCTCGCATATATTCCATAAGAACACAATATATTCCCCCGCCGTTACACCATACCTTTTTAATTTTCTCTTGAGATGCAGGATCCGAATGTGGAGAAAAGCTTCGAATGAGTGGAATGGCGTTTATTTGGCTAAAACATAAATGTACCCACAAGGGGTTAAAAAGCCAAGCCGGGGCTCTGCAGACCTCGCCGCGCGGAGCGTAGCGAGCTTGGTGGTCGCAGACCCAAACTTGGGATTAAGACCAAAAATGCATAAAACATGCATAATACATAATAAGATTTTACTATATTAAAACACTGCCCGACAAGTGGCTAAGAAGAGTGGAGCGAGGTATGCCTCAAACAACTGAAAACACAAAAGAGGAGTCCCGATGTACTCTAGCAAAACCATGGGAACACCTCACCACTTCCCTATGGCAAAATCAGGGGGGAAAAAGCCAGCAAGGTAGTATTTGCTACTGGTCAAGAACTGTAGATTGCACTGAGGGTGTATTTGCTACGTAATGATCAAAGAAGGTATATTTAAAGAAGGTGTATTTGCTACGTATTGTATGAAGAAGGTGTATTTGCTACCAGATGTTCAGGAACGTCTAATTGGTACAAGATGGACAAGAATATTAATGGGGCAAATGAGAAAGAACACAATATATTCCCCCGCCGTTACACCATACCTTTTTAATTTTCTCTTGAGATGCAGGATCCGAATGTGGAGAAAAGCTTCGAATTAGTGGAATGGCGTTTATTTGGCTAAAAACTGGAATGTCCCAAAAAGGGGTAAAAGAAAAACGTCTTGGCTAAGCGAATGCCTTGGGGCCCGACCCGCGAACGGGCCAGCGATGGTCAGCCAATGGGCCCCAATGGTCTCCTCTTACCAAAACCTCAAGAAGAAACTGTAAAAACAAAAAAACTAAGACTAAGACAGTCGCAGTCTAAAAAACCAAGCGCTAAAAAATCCACAGGGAAATCGAGGAGGCAAATTCACACCATCTTATTAAAGCGCGAGAGACATATGATGCTGCCAACAAGCGTTTTGGCAGCGAGCCATGCGGCATCACTTCGTGTCAAACCCAGGGAGAATAGGGCTCGACGGGTGCTGGCACAAGTACCACCTCGGGCTCCAAAGCAGAGCCCAGCGACTCTCACATTCTTATCCGGGAAGGAAGCAGACATAACAGAATACTTGGCTACCTTCCCATTGTTGACAACCTCGAGAGCCGCAGGGTTGGGGTCCCAGGCAACAGCCACGTCAAGAATGGTCACAGTGTCGCCCTTCGTGATGATGATATCTGGCCTCAACCTGGTCCCATCGACTGCCGTATACAACTTCTCTTGCTGGACGCCGATGGAGGGATCATATCTCTGCGCCAACCGAACAACCTGCTTGCATATAAAGTTATGTCTCTCGATCCTGGGAAGGTGGATCCGGCCGCATTCCTGCAAGATGTGATATGCGGTTTCTTTCTTGTCTTTACAAAACCTGCATAATGTGGCGGCCGGATCGAGAGACTGCTTATTGGATAGTGCTCTGGTTGGACACAAATTCGTTCTAAGTCGGAGAGCCTTAATCCTATCTCCATCGGCGATGAAGCGGCAGCCGGGTTGAAGCGATACGTTTCCTGTAGGATCACGCAAATGGGCGAAGAGACGCAAAAGGGCGAAAGAACGCAATATATTCCCCCGCCGTTACACCATACCTTTTTAATTTTCTCTTGAGATGCAGGATCCGAATGTGGAGAAAAGCTTCGAATGAGTGGAATGGCGTTTATTTGGCTAAAACAATCTATGTCCCCTCGAAAGGGGTAAAAATAAAGGGGGGAAGAAAAGACCAAAAGTGGGAGTCCTTGGGCCCCGCCGACGGGAACCGCAGCTAGTCAACAGACCATCGGGCCCAAGGCAGCCACTTTTATAAAATAATATAAAAGCCGGCATTCCAGTAAAAAAAGGGAACCAAACTCCCAACCAAGATGGTAAGGGTCATAAAAACACACACGTGCTCCAATTAAAAACTCATCAGAAACTAAATGGCTTTGTTGAATCTGGTGAGACAGATCAGGCTGCCAATTAGAGTTTTAGCGGCAAGCCAGGCCACATCGCCTCTAGAAAATCCCAATTCGCGTAGTGCTCTTCGAGTGCTAGCGCACGTACCACCACGGGCTCCGAAAGTTAACCCGCACGCTGAAAAATGCCTACCCGGGAATGAAGCCGCTAAACAGGCATACTTACTCCCTTTAGCTTTATTCATGTCGGACAGAGTCGTGGAGGAGGCACCCCAGGCTATAGCAACATCGAGGACAATGACCTCGTCTCCCTTTGTAACTACGAGGTCGGGCTTTAGCCTGAGACCGGAGGTGGAAGCCATCAGTCTCTCCTCCACGACTATTGCATCTGGATTGTGCTGCCGCAGCAGCCGAGCAATTTGCTTCGCCACGAAATTATGGCGCTCGACTCGTGGCAGGTGGATGCGCTCGCATTCCTGTAAAATATGAAATGCTGTCTCCGGCTTCTGACCACAATGACGGCAATCTCGCGCCCCGGGGTCCCGAGCGTGTTTATTGGACAGAGTCCTGGTCGGGAAGAGATTAGTTCGTAGACGCAGGGCCTTAATCCGGTCTCCGTCCTTGATTAACCGGGAATCATACGCCAGCCAGGAATTCCCTACTGGCTCCTTCCTGTGTGAAAAAAGGCCCTTGTTATTATAGGTATTCACTCTTCCGTCCCAGTACTCCCGCCGGGAAATAACACAATATATTCCCCCGCCGTTACACCATACCTTTTTAATTTTCTCTTGAGATGCAGGATCCGAATGTGGAGAAAAGCTTCGAATGAATGGAATGGCGTTTATTTGGCTAAAACAAAATGTCCCCCAAGAGGGGTAAAAATAAAGTAAGCAAAGCACGGAGTTGCATGCCATGCGGGCCCGAAGCGCCGCATTGGTTGGTGGCACTCAGACTCCGGTCTTTGGGGTCTGAGATAAAAGAGAATAGGTTAAAAACTGTAAAACACGCGCTTGCCTCATTGAAATTAACCCTAGAGAATCGACTAAAGCCGAGAGGGATCTGGGGATCAAACCATTCTAGTGAACCTGCCCAGACAGATCAGGCTGCCTATCAAAGTTCTTGAAGCCAACCAGGCCACATCCGCCTTACTATAGCCGAGTTTGAAGCAGGCCTTCCGCGTAGTAGTACAAGTGAGGCTCCGCGCACCAAACGCCACTCCCTCGATAACAACTTGCTGGTTAGGGAAACATTGACGCAGTGGCTCGTACTTCATTCTATTCTCCGATGTTTTCTTTTCTAGCGTCCCAGCACAATTATCCCAGGCCACGGCGACGTCCAGGATAGTCACCCGATCGGCTTCATGTAGCACGAGGTCGGGTTTCAAGCGGACTCCCTGTGCTGTAAATACTTGTTCTTGAGTCACCCTGGCCTGGGGGTTGGACTGGGTTATGAGTCGAGCCATCTGGTCACAGAGGTAGTTGTGGCGTTCAATGCGGGGACCGTGGACGCGCTCGCAAAATTGGAGGATGTGGGCTGGTGTCTCTTCTCCCTGTCTGCAGTGGTGGCAAAGCCGATCTGCCGGGTCAGGTGCGTGCTTGTTCGACAGCGCCCGACACGGGTAAATTCCCGTTCTCAGGCGTAGGGCGCGAATCCTGTCTCCGTCCTTGAGGAGACGGGAGTCCTCAATGGGCCACCTGTTGGCGAAGGGGTCATTTTCGTGCGCGAAGTTCGATCTGATTTTATAGGTGTCCTTGATTTTGCTGAACCAGCGTTCGTGCGCTGCCTTGAGGATATCATTAAGGTCACGGGCCCCAGTTATGCCGACAGGAATGTTAACGTACTGGCACAACTTTTGCATGTGATCGTTCAATATTGTGTTAAACATTATATCGACGAAAGGGTTGCCGAGACGAAGTAATCTGGCCAGCGATTTCAACTGGACCTGGACGGCCACGCACGCTAGTTGTAGGACTCCTAAGCCTCCTTTTCTTGAGGGCATCCACACATGAGATGAGGGAAAAGATCCAGGGAGGTGCAGGAATTTCTTGACCTGGCGCGCGTTGAGCTTGTCAGTTTTTTCCGCATGTCCTATGACGCCCAGCGAATTCGCTAGAGTATACAGCTGGCGCTGAACAACTAGCTCCTTGAAGGCCCTTAGGCGCTGGAACGGTTTGAGTGCTGCACTTGCGATGAGGTCCACTGTGTCATTGGTCCTTGGATCGGTGAAGGCTGGCCCGCTATGGACATGTATCCGTAGCCCCAAATACACGAGTGGGTTCTCTCGCTGGGAAGGTGGAATAGAACATCCAGCGACGATTATTGGTCTGACGTTATAGTCGTACCACCCTCGATCACTGCACCATTTCCAGCTAAAATATTGGGTCTTGACAGGGTTGATCTTTAGGTGGACGTTGTCAAGGTATCGCTCCGTGAGACGAACTAGTTCTTGTAGGGCCTCGTGATTATCAGATAGTAGAAGCAAATCATCGGCGAAAGCCATCGCCGCTGCCGATACGTCACCCGCATGGTAACCAAGTCCAGAGGTGTTCAGTTCGTGCAGGAGGGGGTCGAGCACACAATTAAACAGGAAAGGCGACAACGGGTCGCCCTGCTTGATCCCCTTCCGCACTGGAACTTGGACACCATCGGTGGTACCGCCAAGCCAGAACGTCGTGGTACAGCCTTCGTATAGATCTTGCAGAATGGTAATATACTTCTCAGGAAGGGATCTGCCTTGGAGCGCAGAGAAAATAGCGTAGTGGCCGATAGAATCGAACGCCTTCCTAAGGTCTAGGCTCGCCACGTAGAGAGGTTGATGCCTGCGCTTGGCGTGGCGCATGACGCCTTGGAGCAGCAAAAGGTTCGACCCAATAGAGCGATCGTCTTGAAATCCACTCTGTAAATCGTGGAATGAGCCTTCAGTTGTGAAACGTCTCAGTAGCACTCGGCTATACAAACGCAGCAAGACAGGGCCAACAGTGATTGGTCGGAAATCAGCAGGTCCAGCAGGTCTGGTCTTCTTCGGCACAAATGCCGTCCTGGATCGCTTCAATTCGCCAGGAACCACACCATAGTGAAGAAAATTGTTGAAAATGCAACACAAGATTCTGGGCGGGAGGAGTTTGACCATTCCTACTGTTATGCCATCGGGCCCAGGAGCAGCATTCGCATTGGTCACATATAGGCAATGCAGAACTTCTTCCTCGGAGACGGGGGTCACCGGTACGCATAAACGTCCAGGTAGCTGTGGTACGGATATGGATCGGGGGAAGGTGAAGACATGATGACATCAAATTCTTCGTGTATAGCATCCAAAGCAACAGGAGTACCTTCAGTACCCCTCGTAGATAGTTCATGGAGTAGGACCTTAGGGCCCTTACGATATAGCCTTTGATGTTCCAGGTAACGTAGTCTTCTCCTTTCCTGTCTGTTCTTAGGTGTCTTGGCTGTGGAAGCTTTAAATTTGTTCTTGGTAGTACGGGGGACAATCCCAAAGTGCTTGTAAACGGCCTCCACATCACGCATCTGGATAGGAGCAGAACTCATCCGTCGGATGATCGCCTTCTCCAACCCGGATACCTCTAAACCAGAGGTTATATTCTCATCGACGTCGACTGTAGGAAGCAAATTGTTGGTGGCCACGTTTTCAGGTAAAGGCCCGGAGGATGCCATTTCGCTCCTCATATTCTGCAGTATTGTTCTATAACGCCGGGAATGTCTGGTCATACGGATGCTCTGTAAGGTCCGAGTTGGATAGACTTCGTGCATCTTCAGGTTGATAAACGGATGCTCTCCGATCCCAATTTCCGTGCGGGCGAGGAGACAGAGCTCGGCCTCAGTCCACCGGCCATATGAGACCACACCTGACGACGGCGCACCCAGGAGCGGGGCCACGAGCCCGGGCGAATCTGATCGACCCACCGACCCCGAAGGCACCATATGATGGGGCGATTGCACCATGAGGTGCGAGGCTAGATTCAAGCAGGCTGCCGGGGCAGCGTCTGTAAGGCCGTCAGCCGATTTGGCAACACTCTCTTCGAAAATGTGCCCGGCGCTAGCAGTCATCGCTGCAACCTGTGGGGGGGACAACCCCTCTGCTGCTAGCAGACTGGCCAAAACAGAAATATCGTGTGGTGAAGATGGATCATCAGTGTCCATCAATGTCCCTGGGAGCCTCAGCGTTGTCCACCCACATCGAATTTGAAAGTTGAATAGTGCCAATATCAGGATCAGCGGGAAGCCCGGCCAACCACCACCGGGGCAAGTCCCATAGCCTCATCACTTGGTTGGTCCTCACGGTCATCTTCAGTTCCGCCACGTGGGGTGGCAGTTACGGCACTCACCACAGCACCTCAGCCCTCCTGAGCATCGTCCTGGTCACCGGAGTAGGCTTGTGCATTCTGGACTCCGATAACTTGCTTTTTCTTGCACTTGGAGTGGTGAGAGGACATGCTCGATGATGTAAACAGGGTCTTCTGCATGCATATGAGTAGTATGGGATGGACTCTCATAGTGCACAACGCTACAAGGCTTCTGGACGCCATTAATTAGCAATTAGAGCTAATTGGGACCCCCCACATTAATCAGCACCCTCCAGGGAGCCGCCACACTAATTGGGGAACGTCTATCTGGTGTCCAGACCACCCTGAGCGTTGTGCACTACGAGAGTCCATAAAAAATAAAAAATAGGCAGAAAATAAAATAAAAAGATAGAAATAGAGTGGAGAGAAACAATTTATTCGAAAAACAACGATGCCGCGGCGGAGAAGGCACTCCGCAACACCCGAGTGACCAGCGCCCGCCATGTTGGTAGTTGCCACCCAGCAGTTGCAGAGATCGACGACAGGTGGCCACTTAGTTGCAAGGCATCACACCAGATGGCGCCACCATCATAGCTCTAGACGAGAAAGACAGAGAACAAGATAATAGCGGCGGGTAAAATTGCAACACTGCTAAACAAGTCTAGGCATGCGAGAGAAAAGGTCTAACCGCTACTGCTAAAACAGCACGGAGAAAACAGTACACATCGGGGGAAAAAGGCTTACGGGAGCGATCGCTTAGGCCTAACCACAACGGCACAACACTATGCAGCTAACACAAGGCGGGAACCACCGGGCACACATCGCTAAACATGCGTCAACACGAACAAAAGGCTTGCTCACCGCAAAACAAGTCTAAACATGCGAGAACAGGCTTAACACGAGCGCGGTCAAATCACTTGTTTGTCACCGCTAAACACGGCAAACATACGAGAAAAGGAGCGCGTCAAATCACTCACCTTTTCCCCCGCGGCAACTTCCAGGCAGAGACTGAGCGAGCGCAGGGAACACACGTCTGCCCTGTACGACAGCCAGCCAGAAACTGAGCGAGCGCGGGGAGCGCACGTCCGTCATCCACGGCAGCCAGAGAGAAACTGAGTGAGGCGACGCGCAGCGGCAGCTATGGATGCGCGCGCGCCCTCTGCTCCACCCGTCCGCGCATGCGCGCGCGCGCTGCTAGCTCCCTCTGCGCCGCCCGCGGGTGTTTTCGGTTCCGGCTCTCCGCTGCGCGCGCGCGCGCGCTCCTAGCGGCGACGGGTGGCTTTTGAGTTTCAGTTTCACTCTCCGTTCAGTTCACTCTCCGTTCACGCGCGCGCGCGTTTCTCTCTATAAAGGCAGCGCGCACCGCGCTCGCGTCATCATTCTGACCGATACGTGGAAAACGCCATGTGTGGTTTATTCTCCTGCGTTTCTCGTCGTCGCAAGGAAAAGACAAAAAACGAAGAACTTCGCGAATTTATTCGCGGCATCGTGGAGGAAGCCTTTCAAGTCCACCGCCTGGAATGGTTGCAAGCGCGTCAAGAAATGTGTCAGGACAAGATGAAGACGCTCGACCGCATCTTAGCAGCTGACCGATTGGCGAAAAAGAAGTCCAACTTTAGCCTGGATAATCTGTATTGGGAACGCAGTTCCGATGTAGAGGACGACGACGACGACCAACGTGTAAATAAAAGCGATGCATTTCTCCTCGAGTCTCAGTCTCTTCTTTCTCTTCGTGTACGCACGCAACATGTCTTCCCCCGAACCTTTTCTTTTCCGTCATCCTTTTCGCTGTATCTTAAGCAGCCCCTCCATGTGCGGCAAATCTACTTTCGTTGCTAACGTGCTGAATAACCTGAACGACGTGGTGGACAAGCCTCCGTCACAAATATTCTACGTGCAGAAATATGCTTCGCCGAGCATGCAGGACGAATTCCGGGACTCCGTAAAATTTACCAAGGAGCTACCGCGAGAGTGGGACACGTCGCGACCTACGCTGATCGTCGTCGACGATCACATGACCGACGCCGGTTCCTTGAAGGAGGTGACCGATCTTTTCATTCGGGGTTCTCACCACGCCAACGCATCGATCTTCTTACTCGTTCAAAACATCTTTTTCGACAGTAGCCATTTTAGAACAATATCCTACAACGCCAGTTACGTCGTCCTGTGGCACACCGTGCGCAGCGTGCACCAGATGGAACATTTCGGCCAACAGCTATTTGGCAGAAAAAGATTGGAGTATTTCCTGGACGCATATAAACAAGCGATGTCGCCGCCCCACGCATATTTACTCGTGGATCTTCACAACTATACGCACGAGGTTCACAGGTTGCATAGCAATATCTTTCCGGGAGAACGTCAATATATCTACGCTCCGAAATGAATCTCCGCCCTCACCTCACTTTACTCAAAGTACTCTCCACTCTACCCCCTCCACGCCGTCGCGACGTCTTGAGACGTTCGTCCTCGTCCGACATGAAACACCTCTCCGAAATTTGCCTCAATGTATTGAACGGAAAGGTGGCTCTAGCTCCAGATACGTTCGCGCGTTTGAAGAAGCACAAACGCTTTTTAGACGGCTCGCCTACAAAAAGATTCACAAGAATCCGCAACGTTTGAAGCTCTATCTGTCTCAGCAGCGAGGACAGGGCGTTCTTTCGTCGGTGGTTCCTCTCCTGCTTTCCGTCGTGTTGAACCTTTTCGCCAATGGCCAAGAGAATTGAAGTGACCACCTCCTCCATCGGAAACATTCTTTCCTCGAAGGAGAGTGACGACGTCAAAGTGAAACTCATACTGCAAGCACTGTATCGCATACTAAAGCAGTACGGATTTGACCCCTACGACAATAAAAACAAGGCGTCCGACGCTACAAATGACTTTGACTATTCGCTCCTCTCTCCAGAGGTGGACGAAGAGGAAGCGGAAAGGGTCGTCTCGGAATTAAGGAAGGTTCTTTCCTGGGATCGCGAGGGTTGTGTCTCCGTGTCGGGCAAGCCCATCAGACACTCCTCCGTTTACGAACTCGTCAATTATTTGTTGCAACGTAAGACGGGAAAGAAACCTTCCTGGTTCCCCAAAGTCTCGAAACTATTGCGTCTGATTTCTCTACCCAAATCTCGCGAGCCTCAACAGCAGCAGCAGGCCTCCATTGCGTGGACGACTTATGGAGGGATATGAGAAACCAGAGGGTGGTTTGGGGGGTGTGGAACGCTATAGAAAAGCGCATCACTTGAGCAAAAAGAAGGCTCTCGCCATTCTCAGAAAGCTGGATGCCTACACGCTCCACCATCCGGTCACAAGAAAGTTTAATAGGAGACGCATCATCGCGCTCAAGATCAACGACGTGTGGCAAATGGATCTCGCCGATTTTTCAAAATACAAGAGATTCAACGGTGGCTACCGCTACATTCTCGTGGCAATCGATTCCCTCTCCCGCTTTCTGCGCACCCTCCCACTAAAGACGAAGCGCCCCGTCGAAATGAAAAGGGCCATGATAAGACTTTTTCGGGGAGGTAACGTACCTACACGCATCTTTTGCGACAGAGGCGGGGAATTCTACAACAAGACCGTCACGGAGTATCTCTCACGAAAGAAGGTACACATGTATTCGACCTTCTCTTCAGTAATCAAAGCATCGCAGGCAGAACGCGTCATACGCACTTTACGCGACAGAATATTCCGTTATTTTAGAGTAACGGGAAAATACCACTTCGTTTCCGCGCTTCCCAAGATCGTGCGCGACTACAACACCACCAAACACAGGACTTTGGGCATCAGCCCGTCCGAAGTCACGCCGGAAAACGAATTGGAGCTGTTCAATAAGATAAATGGGAAGCCCGTCGTACCCTCCGTGAAAAAGAAGCTCAAACTGGGGGATAAAGTGAGGGTCCTACTACACAGAAAAGGTTTTCATAAGAGCTCGGAAGGGAGTTGGTCGCCTCAGATTTTCACCGTCTCCCGCCTGAGAGACACCTCTCCTCCCGTCGTACACCTGGAAGATTACCGGGGTAAGGAAGTGGACGGATCTTTCTACCCGGAGGAGGTACTCGTCGTAACCCGAGACGCCAATCAGCCTTGGCCAGTAACGAAAGTGCTGAGAAAGAAGCAAGTGAACGGTCAAAGCTTCTCCTTGGTTCGCTGGTTCGGTTACGACAAAGAACACGACAGTTGGGTTCCGAGCAGCAAATTGGTCAAGATTGGGAAATGATGTCAGACACGTACGTCCACCTGCTCTCGAACGCCAGCGTGGATAAGTTTCCCTCGAATAAAGTGAACGCCTTCACGGTAGCTTTCGATAGTCCGCTTCAGCTCTCGAATCGGTATAAAGTCGGTCTGATGGATCTCAGCATAAGTAACGATTTTTTCAATATCGGCTACAAAAGGCAAGATGCGAAAATCGAGGTTTCTTTCGAGGACACGGTGGAAGCCGGCAGAACTTTTCGTATCACCTCGGATCTCGAGAGGGATCTGGGAAAAGCCCTTTCGGAATTCAACGTTTCTTTCGCGTACAATAAATCGCGATACGACTTCGTCTTACCCGTGGACGTGAAAGCCGTGGAATTGGACCCTCGGCTCGCGCAAGCGCTCGACGCCTCGCTAGCGTCCCGCGAAGCAGGTCGTGCGGTGAAACCTCCCAAATTGAGCGAACGCGAAGCCACCTCCACCTTATTGGAGCACGTCGCACCCGTCGCTTTCGGCGACGTCACTCTGAATTCGGAAACCACGTCCCTACGGAACACACTCAACAAGTATTTCCAGACGCACAAGCTGGACGCCTCGCTAGAATTCGCGGATAACGTCTACTCTCTGAAAACGCCGAAAGGGTTGCACGTACCGGAACCCTTTGTCAAGCTGCTACATCTCACACCCGTCGAGGGACACGAAGAAACGCTACGCGTCTCTCTCCCCGTAGCGCGCCAATTTTCTTTCACGATCAAGACGAAAATTCCTCGATCTTTGCAAGTACATCTGCCTCCTGGCTATTATGCGACGCCGCAAGCACTTCTGGATGCGATTAATCAGCGCGTAGGCGAACGGGCGCGCTTCAGCTTCGACGGAACCGAACAGAAATGTAAAATTCGGCTTTCCGAGGGCACCTCCACCCTAGGACTTTCCGAGTACCTGGCCGTGCTTTTGGGCTTCGAATCGCGTACCGTGTTCACGGGGGAGGATGCCACTAGCTCCGTCGAGGTACTCCTGGAACCCCCGTTTCACAACATAATCGTCTACACGGATATCGTGGAACCCACGTACGTGGGGAGCGGGAAAAAAACGATATTAAAAATACTACCCTTTTTTTACGAGAAAGACAAGCACGTCGTCACCTACACGTTAGATAACATCCAGTATTTTAACTTGTCTCAATTCGAAATTCCCTCAGTGACGATCGTTCTCGCGGACGAAACGGGAAGACGTTTGCCGTTGCGGTCCAAAGGCAGAACCAATCTAACGTTGCATTTCAAATATGTACCGTAATTCCCCCAAAATAATTCCCGTGTACACGGGACCCGTTTTCCAACGAGGGGGCGGTGTGTTGAGTAACATATCCAAGTTTATCGTTCCCATCTGGCAGCAAATAAAACCGATCGCCAAGAGAACGTTGAAGCGCTTGGCGCGGAATTTGGCCGATGACGAAGGAATATCGCGCGCAGTAAAAAAGACGGCCATAGCAACGGGGAGAGACGTGCTGGATTCCATGGAGGGCTCTGGAAACAACAATGGGAAGAAACGCCGCAAACGACAACAAAAGGCGCCGACACACGACGCACCTGCAGATATCTTTGGTACGCCGTGAAGGTCACACATCCGCTGCGCGCGCTCCGTCATGACGTCAACGAAAGGAAAAATACAGACGCCGATCTGTCTAACGAGTGATGTGATGATATTCGAACCCTCTTCCATTCAATACGGCGTGGAAGATACTTCGCACCAACTCTTTTATCCTGTCAACGGAGTAAATAATTCCGTGATCGAATTTTCTATTCAAAATTTGCAAAGGGCACACTTGGATCTCTACGGCAGTTTCGTGTCTTTGACCGTGCGCATTCTTCGCGACGACGGGGAAGAAATGGACGAGAAAGATGTCGTTTTCCCAATAAACCATCTGTTGAACGGCATGTTGAAGACGGTTACCGTTTATGCGAACAACAAGCTCGTCAGTTCCAACGAGTTGTACGCCTACAGGAGTATTTTGGACGTGGTGCTTCATTCCACGCCCATGGCTCAAGAAACAGTGCACGCGGCTGGACTTTATGTCGAGGACGACGAACATTTAAAGGACGATTACGACGTCTCGTCTCGCGGTCCGAAACAACGTTACGAAGCGACGAAGGGTGGAAAATATTTTAACCTGGTCGGACAGATCAATACCGACCTCTTTCAACAGCCGCGCCTGATGGTACCTGCCGTCGAAATTCGTGTCGTTTTCCTGTTAAACAACGACGAATTTAAACTCGTATCGGTCCCCAAAGACAAGAAAACCTACAATTACGAGGTGGACATTAAAGAAATGACGTTACACTTGAAAAAGGTGGCGCTGGCACCTTCCCTATTTTTGGAATACGAGCGGCGGCTTCAGACCACGCCGGCCATCTACGTGTTACGCGGATTGGAAACCAAGGTGCGGAGCTTGAGTGCCGGGAGCTTGGACGCTCACTTTGGAAACGTTTACCCCGAAAGGGTGCCTTCCAAATTATGCGTCGTCCTGCTCGCCACGTCCGACTTTCTCGGCGACATCCAATCGAACCCCTACAAATTCCGCCATTATGACCTGTCTCATTCGATGCTCTCCGTGGACGGCCAGCAAGTGTGAGCTGAGTACAACTTTCAGAACGACCTCGTCAAAATTCCCTACTTTAACTTCTTGCAAGAACTGGGAGAGCTCATGTGCGTCGACAAGGACCGTACGGTCACCTTCCCATAAGAAAAGATGTACGAGAGCGACATCGTGGAACTCGTGTCCCTGAACCCCCTCGCTTCCTCCATGCTGAGAGGCATTTGCGCTTCCGACGAAGCCTTCGTTTTACGCAAACCCGGCTATTTAATCATCAATACGGAAGAGCGAAGAAGGCGCGGGCAGCACTGGGTGCTCTACCTGAGAAACTACGACGGGTCTGCCGTGTTTTTCGACAGCTACGGACTACCCCTCATCGAAGCAAACCTTCGAAGGACTTTACCTGTAGTGGACGAGTATAACGACAAGTGTATTCAATCGCCTTTTTCGCCTTACTGCGGGCTTTTTTGTATGAAAAGCTTGAAAAGTTGTGAATGTGCTATGAAAAGCTACAGCTTGAAAAGTTGTGTATCCATGTTTTCCTGTAACCTCGAAGAGAATGACGAAACAATAAAACGTCTCTTCGTGAGCGAACTCGTTTCGTAAAAATAGACTATTTATTTTTTCACGACATACACAAGACGCTTGCGAGACGATCTTCCAACGTGCTGACACGACGCTCGCCGTCGCCGGTCACCGTGACGTCGAGGGATGTGTGGAGAAGCCAGTAGCGATGGACGATAGGTCGGTTGAAACCCGCGTTGATGAGACACGGGTCGACTGTCTCTCCTCGTCTATACTTTTCCAACAGCTCGAGCTTGTAATCTACGAAATGCTTCATTTTCTTTGCAATCTTCCCACTGACGGTGAACAGACGTAAGGGTATCGTCTTGAGAATCGAGCGAAAGTCTCCCTCGCAGCTATCGCCGTGAATATAATCGCGTAATCGCAGCAAGTCCCGATACATTCGCGTTTGCACAAAGGTGGCAAACCTCTGCTCGGGCGTCATGACTGAGACGGAATGAGAGTAGACAACCTTTTTTATTTCTCGTTACAC